>NC_140184.1:49686582-49691582 GCF_963971535.1 Notolepis coatsorum | reverse complement strand
CAACAACAACTATACCTGTTGTATTTTTATTTTTATTTAAAGCTAATGCAAATATAGTTTGGGCTTTAGTTTAAAACACATTATCTTGTATTTGTATACATATACAGTATGAATATATATATATATATATATATATATATAAACGTACTTGTAATCTAATATTATTTGAGCTCTGAGTGGTTATAACGACTATGTTGGGTCTAAATCTGTGCTTTATCATACATTGTGAAACAGTTCATGGTTATGCAATTAGTGCAAAGGATACAGGCAAATCTAGGCTAGAGATTAAAATTATCCGTAGAAGGCCTGCTGCCTATAGTTTGCTAATCTTGGTGCTATCTTACATTCTAAGTCTATAGACCTTAAACATTATCAATGCAAAAATCAATACTGAATGACATTATAATTTCATAGGGGAAGGCATAGCTAAGGCCTTCCATTCGTTAGAATAAACAAATAGGCCTCAAATAGCCAGCATTTAGTGCGTGCTTTGGCCTATTAGGCTATATTGCATAATCACGGTCCCGGACATGCCGAAAAAACCCTAATTTCTCATTTGTAATGCTGTGCTTTAGGCTATTACAACTATCAGTTTCCAACTCCTATCTTACTTGCAATGGGAAAACCTATTACTCTAACCTTAATCATAAAACAGAAAGGCACAGATCACCTGTTATGTCCTGTATGTTGTATATATGGCGAAATAAAATGAATAGGTTGCCCTTTGTCTACAAAAGGTCCGAGGCCGTTTATTTTAACTTAAAGATTTTGGAAATAACATGTCTAATCAGAAATAAATAGTGTAGGTTAAACAATACAATTATATAACATTTAACAGCTGCCTGGTTTTAAGTTTCATGCAATTGAGGAATTTACTGCAACTAGATTGAAATGCCATCATAGGAGCTGCTGCTGCTATACCTGCATGGCGCTCAACTCAGGAGGACATCAACTGCCCCCTGGTTAACTTATTCCGCACCACGTGCTATGATTCGTGCACTCATGTGAAATTAATTAGGCATCACTTCACATTAAGGTGTCCATATGCCATGCAACTACTCTCTGTAACTTTAGTACGTCTTCAATTATGGCAACATAACCGAGTTCACGATATAGCCAAATCAGTCTACGGTGATGGTTTAATTATATAAAATAAATGCGTATGTGACAAATCCAAATGACTTCATTACTGGACTGAGGCACGTTAGTTCCCCAATTCACACATCAGTGAATAGTTGGAAAAGTAGACCACAACGTTATTTCAAGTTCGCTTGAACAATTTCTACAGTGTTTAATGTTTGTCCATAGTTATGAATTTCTTCTTATTTTATTATTATTATTATTATTATTATTATTATTATTATTATTATTATTATTATTATTATTATTATTATTATTATTATTATTATTATTATTATTATTATTATTATTATTATTATTATTATTATTATTATTATTATTATTATTATTATTATTATATTTTTTCTTATATTGTCTGTCTGCCTAAAATTCATAGAATTGACAATATACTGCAATGAGTCAGACTCATTCTGCATTACAACTCTGCCTCAGTGACTCGGTCAGCCATGCAAGGATAGTCGTCGCGGCTGTTTAATGGCAAGAGCCAGAGAGAAAGCAAACAAACAAGTCATGACCTGCAACAGGTAGGTCTATTGGTTAAAACATATTGGTTCAATATGTTTTAAACAGAATACAGTGCCTAAAATACATATTGAATCAAATTACTTTATGAGGCCAATCCTATTACCACTGATTGCAAGAACACATACACGTACACACACACACACACACAGACACGCATAATAGCCACAACCAGCTAACATTCAATAGTATAATTGTGTGTGTACATGCAGTTAGCCTATATGTCAATCATTCTAAAGATTACAAGTAAAATCTAAACCGTATTTCAAGGCGGGTTTAAGGCTGATTCCCAACATAATTATATGGCAAGACAAGCCTTTGGAGGCCCATTATTTACACAGGATAGCTTATTTTATTTGTTTCATATAGTAGCCACATGCTTTCTTTACAACAGCTTGATAAAGCAGGGTGCCTGATCCTCTTCAGCATGAGTGCATAAAGGTCGACAGTGTTTGTGTGTGAGAGAGGGGTTGTATACACTATACACCCAGGTGTGAATACTCATTTATGAGCAATCGTTAAAAAAATAAATGCAGCTCAATTGTAGACAAAATTGCAATAACGTATATAGTCCAACAAATGCAAATAGGCTATACATATAAATAATAATAATAATAATAATAATAATAATAATAATAATAATAATAATAATAATAATAATAATAATAATAATAATAATAATAATAATAATAATAATAATAATAATAAAAACATTATTACATCATTCTCAGCCCAGTGGTGGGACCCCTTATTAATTATACCCTTTAAAATAATCTAAATGTAGCCTATAATTTATTTGTTTGGTCAATCCAATAGGCTGAACAAGAGCACATCAAGCAGGCCATATTAATATGATATTCTGGATTAAACAAATGGAGGCTGTCGTACAGACAGACTATATGATTAAATCTGAGGTCGGTGAGAGTTCTGTTGTGAACAGAGGAAATCACCCTTTGCACCAGGCTTCCACTAGACATTTGGCACGCGCGTGCGTGGAAAAAGTCCTCTTTTATACGACGCGCGCACACACACACACACACACTCACACGCGCGCGCACACGCAAACACGCACACACAAACACCCACACACCCACACTAGTCCCAGACTTTACCGCAGGATCCGTCATGCATCTTCAACAGCATCCGAGATGACTCAAATATATCCTACAGAACACAAACAACAGAACTTCATTTTTACATCAACTCATCAACTCCAAAGTTTCACTGGTATATAAAATATGAGAGCCTCTTCTCCGGCGTGCGCGTCCCTGCATTGTTTGTGTCCCACCCTTTCCTTGGCTTCGGCTTCAGCTTTCCAGCAGCGTCGCATTCCAGATCAGTGTAAAGATCCCATGCAAGCGTCTCCATTTCACACACAAATTCTCTGTCCTTCAGAAAACCTCTCCTTTCCTTTATTTCCCCGTCCGTGCGTTCGTACCGCTCTCGTTAGCTGGTCTCTCCGTGCTTTTCGGAATGCAGTCGCATTTGAATAGCTGCCGGTGTTGTTATGGATCCGTGCGCCCTGAAAGGGAATCAGTATGCAAATTGTTTCAGTTTCAATCGAAAGGTTCGATCCATGATAGCGAGCTGGCGTAAGCGGTGTCAGCCCCTTCTACACGTGAGACTCTTCGCAGCATAAATGTTTATCAGCTAGGCTATTAAGACAGTGAAACAGTGAAAATGACTTAATTAAAAAACGAAAAGGAAATTGAGTCAGGGGTGCTGTTAATAACTGAAAATAACGTAGTTTACAAGACATTCAGGTAACCCCATACATTCTTTATTTATTATTATTATGACCTATTGTTTAATAAATAAATAAATAACAATTAGTAAATAGTCCTACTACTAATATAAATGTGGTATCTGGGCATAACCTTTCGGAAGGAGTGCAGAACTAGTAACACAACAAATCTGACAATTTGAATAGGCCTATAAAATGAAATAAAGTAAGAACACGTCACATTTTCAAAGGCTTTTTTTTGTGACAACCATGACATTTAGAGCATCTGGCAATCATGTAACATTGATTGACAGACACCAGCATGAGTATAACCTTGGTTAAGAGAGCAGAGGAGAGTGGAGAGGATGTCAAGATAAAAAGATAAGAGAGAGGCAGCCTGGGGCAGGAGGGGAGGATGATGAGGAGGAGTGGAGCAGGAGAGGAGGATGATGAGGAGGAGTGGAGCAGGAGGAGAGGAGAACGATGAGGAGGAGTGGAGCAGGAGGAGAGGAGAACGATGAGGAGGAGTGGAGCAGGAGGGGAGGATGATGAGGAGGAGTGGAGCAGGAGGGGAGGAGAACGATGAGGAGGAGTGGAGCAGGAGGGGAGGATGATGAGGAGGAGTGGAGCAGGAGGAGAGGAGAACGATGAGGAGGAGTGGAGCAGGAGGGGAGGAGAACGATGAGGAGGAGTGGAGCAGGAGGGGAGGAGAACGATGAGGAGGAGTGGAGCAGGAGGGGAGGATGATGAGGAGGAGTGGAGCAGGAGGGGAGGAGACGATGAGGAGGAGTGGAGCAGGAGGGGAGGAGAACGATGAGGATAGTGGAGCAGGAGGGGAGGATGATGATGAGGAGTGGAGCAGGAGGGGAGGATGATGAGGAGGAGTGGAGCAGGAGGGGAGGAGAACGATCAGGAGGAATGGAGCAGGAGGGGAGGATGATGAGGAGGAGTGGAGCAGGAGGGGAGGAGACAATGAGGAGGAGTGGAGCAGGAGGGGAGGAGAACGATGAGGATAGTGGAGCAGGAGGGGAGGATGATGAGGAGGAGTGGAGCAGGAGGGGAGGATGATGAGGAGGAGTGGAGCAGGAGGGGAGGAGACGATGAGGAGGAGTGGAGCAGGAGGGGAGGATGATGAGGAGGAGTGGAGCAGGAGGGGAGGAGAACGATGAGGAGGAGTGGAGCAGGAGGGGAGAAGAACGATGAGGAGGAGTGGAGCAGGAGGGGAGGATGATGAGGAGGAGTGGAGCAGGAGGGGAGGATGATGAGGAGGAGTGGAGCAGGAGGGGAGGATGATGAGGAGGAGGAGTGGAGCAGGAGGGGAGGAGAACGATGAGGAGGAGTGGATCAGGAGGGGAGGATGATGAGGAGTAGGAGTGGAGCAGGAGGGGAGGATGATGAGGAGTAGGAGTGGAGCAGGAGGGGAGGAGAACAATGAGGAGGAGTGGAGCACAAGGGGAGGATGATGATGAGGAGGAGTGGAGCAGGAGGGGAGGAGAACGATGAGGAGGAGTGGAGCAGGATGGGGAGGATGATGATGAGGAGGAGTGGAGCAGGAGGGGAGGATGATGAGGAGGAGTGGAGCAGGAGGGGAGGATGATGAGGAGGAGTGGAGCAG
>NC_140184.1:49586582-49679082 GCF_963971535.1 Notolepis coatsorum | reverse complement strand
GGAATATAATTGAAGTTATGGGGTAGCTTTGGAGATTTGTTTAGAAAATAGTTATTTATTTATTTTAGAGGACGGAATGATCTTATTGAGCAATAAGTGTGAGGTAACACTCTTTCATCCAACATGGCGTGAAAAGTATTGATGTATATGTATAGCTTTTGGAAACAGAGTAAACAGCGCTTTCGAGTGTATTTTCCCGTTTAAGAAGCTATTGTCGTCAATGACCACTGAACACGGTCAGGCTGTTCTGGTTCAGGGTAGCAAGCTCCCAGTCGAGCTCTTCAAATTACACTAACAGTTCAATAGAGACAAACTCAGCATACTGCGCAGGACACAGTGTCATGTGCACACACACACACACACACACACACACACACACACACACACACACACACACACACACACACACACACACACACACACACACACACACACACACACACACACACACACACACACACACACACACACACACACACACACACACACACACACACACACACACACACACACACACACACACACACACACACGCGCGCGCACAAATGCGTTCATGACAAATGCACTTGAACTTGCGCGCATGCACATACACACGTGAATGCAAAAACATGCACATGCACATATAGTCACAGACGCAGAGACTGGCAATCTGGTGTGCCTCAAGTTAATATGACACAGAATCGATCTCATCCCTCGTCATCTAAATAATGATAAGAAAGATGCTAACTGCAATAGAATCCCTGAAATCTAATATTTTTGTGGGTCAAATCGTTTAATAAAGAGCAATCCTGCTTCTGGACCTTCGCTCTCCCTCCTCCGTGTTCTCGGTCAGGTCAGAGACCAGCCAACCTTCACTCTCCCTCCTCCGTGTTCTCGGTCAGGTCAGAGACCAGCCCACCTTCACTCTCCCTCCTCCGTGTTCTCGGTCAGGTCAGAGACCAGCCCACCTTCACTCTCCCTCCTCCGTGTTCTCGGTCAGGTCAGAGACCAGCCCACCTTCACTCTCCCTCCTCTGTGTTCTCTGTCAGGTCAGAGACCAGCCAACCTTCACTCTCCCTCCTCTGTGTTCTCGGTCAGGTCAGAGACCAGCCCACCTTCACTCTCCCTCCTCCGTGTTCTCGGTCAGGTCAGAGACCAGCCCACCTTCGCTCTCCCTCCTCCGTGTTCTCTGTCAGGTCAGAGACCAGCCCACCTTCGCTCTCCCTCCTCTGTGTTCTCGGTCAGGTCAGAGACCAGCCCACCTTCACTCTCCCTCCTCCGTGTTCTCTGTCAGGTCAGAGACCAGCCCACCTTCGCTCTCCCTCCTCTGTGTTCTCGGTCAGGTCAGAGACCAGCCCACCTTCACTCTCCCTCCTCCGTGTTCTCTGTCAGGTCAGAGACCAGCCCACCTTCGCTCTCCCTCCTCCGTGTTCTCTGTCAGGTCAGAGACCAGCCCACCTTCGCTCTCCCTCCTCTGTGTTCTCGGTCAGGTCAGAGACCAGCCCACCTTCGCTCTCCCTCCTCTGTGTTCTCGGTCAGGTCAGAGACCAGCCAACCTTCACTCTCCCTCCTCTGTGTTCTCTGTCAGGTCAGAGACCAGCCAACCTTCGCTCTCCCTCCTCTGTGTTCTCGGTCAGGTCAGAGACCAGCCAACCTTCGCTCTCCCTCCTCTGTGTTCTCGGTCAGGTCAGAGACCAGCCCACCTTCGCTCTCCCTCCTCTGTGTTCTCGGTCAGGTCAGAGACCAGCCAACCTTCGCTCTCCCTCCTCCGTGTTCTCGGTCAGGTCAGAGACCAGCCCACCTTCGCTCTCCCTCCTCCGTGTTCTCGGTCAGGTCAGAGACCAGCCCACCTTCGCTCTCCCTCCTCTGTGTTCTCGGTCAGGTCAGAGACCAGCCCACCTTCGAACAAGATGGAGTCACAGATGGCACAGAACGACACGAGAGGCTTATGGCGGGGAGTACGAACGATAACTGATTATAAAGTCAGCCCCCCCTCAATAGTGAGTGCCGATGCCTCTCTCGCGGATTAACTCAACACCTTTTACGCCAGGTTTGGGGTGAGCAGTGGCAACGTTAGCGCACCGGCTAACGGCGCCACTGATGCGCCGGCTGCCGCGGGGAGGGGGGGGTTCATCCGCTCCTCACTCTCTCTCTCTCATTGACGGAACACAGATTAGCGTTCATGGGAGTAAATACTCGGAAAGCTGCAGGCCCAGATGGGATAACAGGATGAATACTTAAATCCTGTGCAAATCAGCTGGCCCCAGTATTTACATCCATATTCAATCTATCCCTGGCTGAGTCCGTGGTCCCTGCCTGCTTCAAAATGTCCACTATAATCCCTGTACCAAAAAACTCCTCTCCAGCAGGCCTAAATGACTACAGACCGGTGGCACTCACCTCTGTGGTCATGAAATTAAAAAGTATAAATGAAAGTATAAAATAAAATAAGTATAGCAACGTGGACACAAGTGTTCAGTATGTACATATGTACAATGTTTAATGCAGAGTAGAAGTAACTGAGTTACCATACAATATACTATATAATATACTAATATACAATATACTGTGGCGGCTACGTGGCGTAGTGGGCAAGGCGCTCGCCACGAATGCGGAGACGCTGGGCTCGCCTGTTCGAGCCCAGCGCTCCACATTGCTTTCAGTTTAGCTGGTCGTTCATACTAATACACATTGGCCGTATTAGGGGGTGGGAAACTGATGGGTGGGGATCGGGCGTTGTGGACAGCGACTCCTACAGGTCGGTTGGTGCGCCTGCGCAGTAGAATCAGGAAGTGTCGGGGGCAGCGTGAGCCTCCCACGTGTTACTCATCGCCACTGAGTGATCGAGCTGCGCAGGTGAAAAGATGCGACTGCTGTTACCTCAAGTACCGGAGGGGACTTGTGCTATGTATGACTTAGTCCACATTGCAGCCGGCTTGTGGGAGGCAAGCAACAGCGTTCGTGACAGGGGAGGGTTGAATTGGATGATACGAAATTGGGATGGGAGAAAATATAGAAAAATGGGAGAAAAAGTGGATCAAAAAAAAATACAATATACTATATAGTGCAAAGCAGAAATGGGATGAGGTACAATTTAGGTACAATTTACAGTAAGGTGTAATGAGGTATGGGTTGTAGTGCAAATTCTTTACCAATAAATATAAAGTGTGTTTAAATGTTCTAAAGTGTGTAAAGTGGGTGCTGCAGTGAGTTGTTTGTTTAAGTGAGTGTGTGCGTGTGGATGTGTGTGCTGTGAGTGCATTTGATGGTTGTTACATAGTGTTATTGTTCGTTGAGCATCCTGATGGCCTGGGGATAGAAGCTTCTTCTGAGTCTTTCTGTGCTTGCCATGAGACTCTGGTATCGCTTGCCTGACCGCAGCAGTTCAAAGAGGCAGTTGTTTGGGTGTCTGGAGTATTTGATAATTCTCTTAGCCTTACCCATGCACGCTTGTTGTAAATGTTCTGGAGAGTGTGAAGCCCCCCTCCAATTGTGCGTTCGGCTGAACGGACCACTCTCTGTAGTCTGCTACGGTCTTGTGCGGTGCTATTCGCAAACCAGGAGGTGATATTGCCAGTCAGGATGCTCTCTATTGTGCATGAGTAGAAGTTCTTAAGGATCTTCTGATTGACTTGGAACTTCCTTAGGCGCCTGAGGAAGTAGAGGCGTTGCCGTGCCTTCTTCACAACACTGTCAATGTGTGTGGTCCATGTCAAGTCCTCGGATATGTGGACTCCGAGGTACTTGAAACTGTTCACTCTCTCAATCGGTGCCCCGTCGATGCTGAGGGGGCTGTAGTCCCTGACCCCCGACCTCCTGAAGTCCACAATCATCTCTTTTGTCTTGCTGACGTTCAGGGAGAGGCAGTTCTCCTGACACCACTGCGACAGATTCTCTACCTCTTCCAGGTAGGCCCTCTCGTCGTTGGCAGAGATTAGGCCCACCACTACTGTGTTATCAGCAAATTTGATGATTGTGTGCCTTTCTCCCTAGTAACATGGACCCACTGCAGTTCGCATATAGGACAAACAGGTCCACTGACTATGCGGTCTCCCAAGTACTACACAACACACTATCTCACCTTGACAGTCAGAAGGGGGGCTATGTGAGATTGCTGTTCATTGACTATAGTTCAGCGTTCAACACCATAGTCCCCACCAGACTGGTTTACAAGCTGATCGATCTGGGTCTGAGCTCCGCCATGAGCACCTGGATCCTGGACTTTCTAAGTGACAGACCCCAGGTGGTCAGGGTGGGGGGTCATACCTCCAGCAAAATCACCCTGAGTATCGGGTCCCCCCAGGGCTGCGTTCTGAGCCCCCTGCTGTATTCACTGTACACACATGACTGTGTGGCCAGGTTCAGCTCCAACTCCATAGTGAAGTTTGCGGACGACACAGTGGTGGTGGGGCTGATCTCTAACAATGACGAGAAGGCCTATCGGGAGGAGGTTGATGAACTGGCACGCTGGTGCCGGGATAACAGCCTACTCCTGAACATTGGTAAAACCGAAGAGCTGATCGTGGATTTTAGGAGAATACAGCAGGGGACACACACGCCACTATGGATAAACAAGTCAAGAGTCAAAAGTCACTTTATTGTCCCATCAGCTGGGAAATTTGTCTTGGGCTTACACCCACACTACAGCCACAGACACATACATACAGACATGACACAACACAACTGACTCCAAACAGAGGATATACACAATATAAAAGATACAGTAAAGTACCTACACAGCAGGATGTCTGGCAACACCACATTAGAATAGTATACCCAAATATCGGTTATCGAATATCGATAATATAACAACCAAACGGGGCTATCGTGGACAGGGTGAGCAGTTTCACATACCTGGGAGTCCACATCACAGAGGACCTGACATGGTCAACACAAAAAAGGCGAAACAGCGCCTCTATCACCTGAGACAGCTAAGGAAGTTCAGCATATCGGGGAAGATACTCCACTCCTTCTATTCCGGGGCTGTAGAGAGTATTCTGACTGGAAACATCACTGCCTGGGTTGGAAACAGCACGTCACAGGACAGGAAGGCACTCCAGAGAGTGGTGCGCTCAGCAGAGCGTACTACGGGTATTGCACTACCACCCCTGCAGGACTTAGGCTGCGGTTACATTAAAGGCAAAACAATTTCGTTTCATTTCACTTATCTGAACGTTTCGTTTATGCAGTCAGGTTAGATGCCGTTTGTCTCCTGTATGCGCAGGAGGTATTTGTCACATGCACAAGCCAGACAGAGAGAGAGAGTAAAGAGCATGCGTGTGTATAATAATGCAGGACCTGTCACAGAGGTCTTTAATTGCATGCAACAACACTCAATGTTAGCGTGTGTGTGTGCCTAAAAGCACAGCAGAGAATTATGGCATCATTAACCGAACTCAGCCCAACGTCTCTTCACCGTCCATTATTTTCTGCACGTCGGCAGATCTATGTCGGTGTACGTTACTCCACTTCTCCTTAAACTTATATTACGATACCATTTCCAATCACAGCTCACAAGCAAAACCTGCTCTCTCGTAAATTACACACTGGACTGTAACCTTTTTCTCCTGCTCCAACAACTGTCTGGCATTTAGTACAATATGCAGGTGCGTGGGCTCATGCTGTCTATACAGCGCGATAAAAGGACATATAATAAGCGCCTTTGTATTGTAGGTAACTGTTGCATTTGTACTGTGTTCATTCAATACATATAGTTTTCAAGGCGTGAGAGGGACGAGGAGTTGTGATGATGATCCCAAGATAATAAACGCCTGTTTATAAAGAACTGACCTGTGTCTGTGGCGTTGGGAAGAGAGCTACAGCCTATACAGGTCTATCGGTCTATCTACATTACAATTGAATAGGCTAAACTTCGTTTTAAACTTCTTGAATTCACAATTCTTTAGTTTGCAATAATGCAACTGCAAGCCAATGTTCTGAGACATATTACCTTTTATTGATTAGGTTTAACGGGAGTATTTAATGTTCGGACATTCCAGCTGGCTAAAGTGATATTACCATCCCGTATAGGGTTGATATAGGAGTCATCATAATCGGACTTTATAGAGTGAAATAGGACATCATGAACAATGTAAGAGTGTGAGGGCTGGCCCAGCACTGCGCGCTTCTCAGCGTCAATTACCATCACGCACGAGGAGTTTCCAATCAGCTCGTCGGGAGGACTCTTATACACGGTTTGCAGAACATTCATTGTCGGGTCGTTTTGTCACCACCAACTCTACTGCTGTTCCCTCTCCTGTCTCTCCAGTGTGAGACGTTTCGCTTCTCCGCCGTCCCTTGGAGTTTGTTTGCTGTTTTCTCTCTCTGACTCACCGTGGACTCGTGCCTCGTTTTCCACTTCGACCTTGCTCCTGGTGAGTCTTTGGAAGACTATTTTTCTCTGCACTTATATCCTAATTTTTTGTCCTGGACTCACTGCCTTCATCCGTTTTTGTGTGTTTCCGTAAACACTGAAGATTTGTTGAATTGTGTTTGGACTCTGCCTTGTATTCTCCACGTTTTGGACTAATGACATTCTACGTATCTTTTTTCCCCTCGAGTGGGATAGCGTAAAGCTGCAGTGCTGCAGAGCTGCAGAGCCGCAGAGCCAACTTTGCTAAAGGCAGAGCTGCAGAGCCGCAGAGTCTACTTTGCTAAGGACAGAGCTGCAGAGCCGCAGAGTCTACTTTGCTAAGCAGGACAATTTGCAGAGTAAAATTTACTCAAATTGAGTAAAATTTTACTCCCAAAAAGACAGTATTTGGTCCCAGTCCAAATAGAGTCAAATTTACTCTTGTCACAGAGTTAATTCTTCAGAGTTATTTCTACTCCATTTAGTGTTAACATTTAACTCCACAAGATGCCAATTTGCTCCATTTAGCATAAAGTAAAAACAACTAACATCATTTCACTCAACACAGAGTTGTGATTCCATCAATAGAGTTGTATTTTACTCTGTATAAGAGTAGTAATTGCCTCAATATAGAGTTATAATTCCCTCAATATGGAGTGTTATTTTAATCTATATAGAGTTATTTTTCACTCAATATAGTTATAATTCCCTTAATATTAGAGTGGTATTTTAATCAATATAGAGTTATATTTCACTCAAGAGTTATAATTCCCTTAATATAGAGTTATATTTCACTCAATATAGAGGTATTTTAATCAATATAGAGGTATTTTAATCAATATAGAGTTATATTTCACTCAATATAGAGTGGTATTTTAATCAATATAGAGTTGTAATTCCCTCAATATGGAGTTGTAGTTCACTCAATATAGAATATCATATTTCACTCAATATAGAATTAAATTATAATTTACTCTGGAATAATACATTTAAAGGGGACCTGCATTGCTATTCCTAGCACTATTTGGGCAACTTTACACAATTCCTGTGAGTCTATTGAAGACATCTGTACGTTAAAAAAAAAAAAAATGCATTGTTTTATATTTCTAATCAAGTACACAAAACCATAATTTTTCAGCCTCAGGATTTCAGGCTGTTATGGCCTGGCTCCGCCCATAAGCACTTTGAGTGACAGTCAGAGAGAGGATTCACTTCCTTGTGTGCGTCCAGCAGACCAGGGGGCCTATTGCTTAATAACAGCGGAGCAGTGCTGCCGTTGCTTCCGCGTTTTCCCTGATTGGCTGCGACACGCCCCGCGGCAGGTGCGGCAACCGCAGAGCGGAGCGGCAGAGCTTGCGGCATTATGTAACCGCCCTAATCCGCCATGATTTTCATTCGAAGCTCAGCTCACCTGGCAGCGCAGCGGTCCTGCGGTCCTGCGGTCCGTTGTTGACAAGTTCGAATCCCATAAAAAAATTTTTTAACGTGTATTCTTTCGCCGGTTAAGGTTAGGCATGGTTAAGGTTAAGGTTAAGGTTAGGCATTGTTTCGGAGTTGGTTAAGGTTAGAACGGTTAAGTTTAGGCGCTGTTAAGGAGCTGGTTAAGGTTAGAGTTTGTCTTAGAGAATGGCAATATTCTTTCTATGGTTAAGGTTAAGGTTAGGCATGGTTAAGGTTAAGGTTAAGGTTAGGCATTGTTTCGGAGTTGGTTAAGGTTAGAATGGTTAAGTTTAGGCGCTGTTAAGGAGCTGGTTAAGGTTAGCGTTTGTCTTAGAGAATGGCAATAGACAGCCTATTTCCGCACTGCCGCTCTCCCGCGTTGCCGCGGTCAAATTGTCACATTCTTGCACTCCTCCACTGTTAGAAAGCAACACGCGACCAGGGGCTGTTGCAGTGGAAAAAGACAGGCCGTTATTGATAAGGCCCCCCCCTACCCTCTCTCCCTCCCTCCCTCCCTCCCTCCCTCCCTCCCTCCCTCCCTCCCTCCCTCCCTCCCTCCCTCCCTCCCTCCCTCCCTCCCTCCCTCCCTCTCTCTTCCTTTCTTCTTTTTTTCTTTCTTTCACTCTCTCCCTCTGTATTATTCTGCTCTCCGCGGGGCGGTGTTTCTGTGCGGGTCCCCTTCTCTCTCTCCCTCTCCCGTTCGGGGGGGTGTGCCGCGCAGCAGCTTGTGCTCCCGAATCGGGGGGGGGACCTGCACGCGGAGTGTTTGCACAGTGGTCTCTCTCTCTCTCTCTCTCTCTCTCTCTCTCTCTCTCTCTCTCTCTCTCTCTCTCTCTCTCTCTCTCGCTCTCTCTCTCTCCCTCTGTCTCTCTCTCTCTCTCTCCCCCTCTCTCTCCCTCTCTCTCTCTCTCTCTCTCTCTCTCTCTCTCTCTCTCTCTCTCTCTCTCCCTCGCAGAGTGCATGCAGAGGTGTCGGGTTTCACTCTGCCTCGCAGTATGAGGAAGTGGTTTCCACTCGCTGTGTAGTCTAGGTAGATTGTGGGCGGGCATTAGCTCCAACCACAGAGCCAATCGCATCACTGTCCGCTTACCCAGGACCCCGGTGACGTCACGATATGCCTCAAATCAGGATGACCTAATTAAATCTAGCAGGAAATGGTCTGAGCTGAATGAGAGCAATCCGCCAATATGGTATTTAGACACAAAAACACATTGATACTAACTCCTATTACTATAATACAATGCTAGAGACTGAAAAATGACATTTATAATGCATGTCACCTTTAAAATAAACAGGGTCAAAGCAGAAATCAGTATTTAACAATGCACTTTTATTTGCTTGAAACAGGCATATCCTTTGGGATGCAAACACTTTTACATAACAGCAGTGTGAATGCGACACAAACAAAAATCATGACTTCAAGGGGCGATCGATAGAAAAAAAGGTCATAAATAAAATAAGACAATTACATTTTGGCCTCTGTAAAGTGATAGCAGCATCTGTTCACCCTTTTTTAAAAGGGATAGGTAACAATGCACTTTTATTAGCTTGAAACAGGCATATCCTTTGGGATGCAAACACTTTTACATAACAGCAGTGTGAATGTGACACAAACAAAAATCATGACTTCAAGGGGCGATCGATAGAAAAAAAGGTCATAAATAAAATAAGACAATTACATTTTGGCCTCTATAAAGTGATAGCAGCATCTGTTCACCCTTTTTAAAAGGGATAGGTAACAATGCACTTTTATTTGCTTGAAACAGGCATATCCTTTCGGATGCAAAAACCTTTACATAACAGCAGTGTGAATGCGACACAAACAAAAATCATGACTTCAATGGGCGATCGATAGAAAAAAAGGTCATAAATAAAATAAGACTATTACATTTTGGCCTCTGTAAAGTGATAGAGCTATCTCTTTTAACACTTTGATTGCCCAACCCGAGTTTTCTCGGGTTTACCCCCCGCAGGTTGAATGCCCATCACGAGAATATTAGTTTTTTCTCGTTTTATTTTTTTATTAGCGATCTGAATTCATATTTCATCAACCGAGTCTACCGTTGGAAAATCAGCCACCCCAGGCACTCAGATGTGAAAAAAGCGCCCCCTATCGTCTCCCAGATGTTAATTCACCCTTTTGGATTGGACTCAATGAAAATGAATGAGAAAAAAAAACCCGGACTCCACATTTTACTTCTCACTCATGCAACCGGCGTCGATCAGCTTCACTCTGGACCCTCAGAGCAGAAGGGATTATGTGTTTTTACAGTATACGCGTGGGATCAATAAAAGGATCGATTGTTTCGAATGGCGATCAGGAATTGGAATAATCCATTTGGATAACATCTGATCTCAGGTAAGGAATCGTTAGGTTATGACTATAACCAAGTTCTGTTAGTATAGCGACGCTCGGCGTCACTCTCTGCACTGTCCTCGCACACATGCACACGCACTGAATAAAGACCACAATGTACCTTTAATCCCAATATTTGTCTGACCACACCCCTATCAGCTTACCCATATAAGCAGGGGTGGGGCCACCCACTCGCCTCCTTCCCAAGCTTTCACCACAAGGCGAGATCAAGGGCTGCAGCGGCGTCGGACGCCGAGCGTCGCTATACTAACAGAACTTGGTTATAGTCATAACCTAACATTCTGTATCGTATAGCTCTCGCTCGGCGTCACTCTCTGCACAAGGGAGGCCGAGCGAGAGCCATCGGCCGACAAATACACCCCGCTGAAAGCCCCCCACAACCATCAGAACAGGGAGGGCCGAGCCCCCCCGACCCACCCTAATGGAGGGCACCCCCCCTATTGGGGGCTTCACGGGAGGGCGACGGACCCGACCGTGCGAAGAGGCACTCAAGCAACTCAACGCACAGGGCGAGCAGCCGTGGCTTGACCCCACGACTACACACACGCACAACCCGCATGCCACCCGGGAACGAACGGAGGAAACAACCTCGTTACTGCCCCCAGAATCACGGGGTCAAGGGCAAACCCAACCCCGTGGCAAGGCCGTAGCAGCGGAGCGCGAAGGAAGACCCAGACCCACCAAAGGGACTGGACCCCCTGGAACGGGGGCCCGGAGAAGTCCATGATGCCAGCATCAAGACCCCACCAGGTGGGCACTTAGTGACCCCGCCCCCCACATCGCCAGCGTATTCGGACAAAGGCCCCTCAGCCGAGCGGGCCCTGTCCCCCCAATAGTACACCGCCTGGCACACTGACCCTGCAGAACAGGCAGTCAGCATGGCCGTAAGCACACAAAAAAGGTTAACCAACGGAAGCAGGCAGCGCACCGGGGAAAAACCAGGCAACAGGCTATTAACCCTAGCCTGGAGACTGCGGACGAGACAGGCGCCAGAGGGGACAGCTGAACACAGCCGCCCCGGCGGAAGGGGCGTAAGCTGGCGGTGTTGCATGACCAAGCCTCCATTTAAAAAAACCCCACCCAGAGGGGTTGAGGCAGAGAAGGCTGACACGATTGGCAGACGTCATGAACGTGCAGGGGCACCCTCAAACGGTGAACCCGGGAGTTGACACTGCTCCAACACACCAGGGAATCAACCACCTTGGTGTTACCCAATGCGGTGGTTGTTCCTATAACCCCTCAAGAAAAAACTCCAAAACACACCTGCGGGTATACACCAGCTATACCGCAGTACAAGTGTTTCAGTTTTTCAAAAAAGGGTTAACCCAGGCCAACGGGTCGACGAAACATTACTTCGGACCGGGCCCGGCGATACGGGAAGCACAGGGTCACCAGAGGAGGTCAAAGACCACCCCAACAGGCCCCTCTTCGCCATGCGTGAGAGAGGAGCGAAAAAGAATGGAGAACCAGCCCCTAAGCACACCGTACTTGGTATTCCCAGGCGGTCTCCCAACCAAGTACTAACCAGGACCAACCTGTGTAGCGGCCGAGATCTGACGAGATCGAGCGTGTACAGGTTGGCATGGCCGTAAGCCATTACGACAGTGCTGAGTAAAAAACGTACCCAACCAGGGTCTCCATAGTGCTTAACCCTGTGACACCCGGACCAACCTGGCATTTTTCCCCCTGAAAAAAGCACAAGTCCCTCAGGGTACCAGAACAGCAGATCTGCATCCCTGGCGGACAACGGGTTAACTGACCTGGACCAGCGTGACCAGGCCAGTCCTGTGTCCTAACCACGCCGACCTGCCCACTCCAGGAGAGGGGGTAGGTATGTGTGTCGATCTAAAACATGAAAAGAGGGTGCCACCCAGACGGTCCTCAATTAGACCATGCTCAGTGGCCCACCCCAAGGGCGTGAGACCCCTCTACCTATGTTCAGATCTATTCCGTTATCATCCCCCAGATATGAACGAGAATTCATCGAGACAACCTAGTAAACTGGCGCTCGGAAGAGACAAAACTCCATCCCAGTTGCCCTATAAAAACGCTGTTTTAACAAGCAACCAAGGCGCACTTAGCCCCTGTGTGACCCTGAACAGAAACACACCGAGCCAGCACTATGTATGCGTCGAGACCCAAACACATCAATGGATAGTCTATCAAGACACCAAACATTGTTCCTCCAAGTCGCCTGGGAGAACGACACGGAGCCGTCGTGTTTCATGTACCTTCCTATTTTTATTCAAAAAAGAAAGAACACAGACTGACATGAATCCCTCGTGACGCAGGCTGAGGGTAAAAATTGTTAAAATTTTTACATCCCACCACCCTCCTATATAGGGAGGAGACGGAAATCCCCAGAGAGACTTCCCACGCGAGCTGTATAGATTGAAAAGAATATATTGCAACATTGAGCTATGTAATATTTGGATTAGGGCTCTCCGAGGAGGAGGCACTGAACCAATACACTCAATAATCAAATTGAATCGAATACACACACAATAGAGCAGAACTCCTTTTCGAAGTTCTACTCATCTTGACTCTGAGGAGGAGGCTCCGAACTCTGAGGAGGCTCCCTCACAGGGAAGGAGAGTAGGAGCTTCATGAGGAGGAGCCCTGACCACTCCCTGAAACAGATCCATCATATGGACCTGAACAGCACACGGAAGTCTTACCAACAGAGACGCGCACAGTGACGTACTCTATGGCGGGGGAATTCCTGCGGTGCACACGCCCAATATTCCAGGGCGTGGGACCAGGAAACTCCCTCCCCCCCCCCCTCTCTTACCCTGTAACGTGCCGAACAGCAACTTGACAGGAACCTTGAAGGACAGGAGGTTTTAACCCCTGACCAATCAGAAAAGGGGAGGAAAGGATTACCAGTACACCCCTTTACGACCCAACACCAATGATACGATGTAATGACAAAAAAAGAGTATGACACAGTCATAGTCAGCTACATGAAGCATCTAACCGCTTCACACAGCGCATGTGCTAACCTGCTATCTGATTTTTACTAAGGAAAAAACACAGAATAGAGAGGGCCCCCTTAAGAGCCCCGGTACCAGACTTACACATGTGCTTCTGTGGCCAACCCAACCCAGTTGTAGATCACAAGATACACACAACCCTTTACCACCACAAAAAATGGCAATACACTCTACAGAGGAACGCCGTTTTTCCATAATGAGAGAATACACAATTCTCGATTAGTATCGGCCACAGGCCTTGCTAAGCACACACGAAAAGGGACCAAACAATCTTTTCTTTTAGGAAAATACAGTTCCTCAAGCAGTTTTAGCACAACCCCAGCAATCAAGCTAAGGGTTACATCGTATCCCACCACACAGTGACACAATATATTGTAACAACATGTCTGAGACGAGGGTGAGGAAGTCCCCAGGGAACCGGGGGGAAAACACCCCTCCTATCTTACCCTTAATATGGCCAGTTGAACAGGTAAACCTGTTAATATGTGAACACACTGTTCATTGTCATTACAGGCTGAGAAAATAATTCATTCTTCACTCATATGTCACTAAGCATAGCTTTATAGGTTAGTTTAACCCCCTTAGTTGTGAGTACACGGTACATGAACACACATGATGTTTCTCAACACAACAAACCAGATCATTTTCACATCTGTAACAAACAACCCGATTTGCATGGAGAAGCTAATACCAGTGACAAGACAATTCACACATAACTTGCGTCGTATCCTAAATGTAGTGCAGCAACACTCGTTTTGGAAAACATCGTTATTTACAAAACATTTAGAAGGGAAAGAAAGAAGAAGTGTTCAAGGTCTGGTCAGGACCTTTCCTACCGTGAGCGCAGATCAAGCGAACTGCAGTCTCTAACAAGGCACCGATAGTAAACACAGCATCTGTGTTGACGACACGGGCAGCGTCGCTGCTCCATCCCGCCGCTACGGTTCTCCTCGTTGACGCAGTCCTCGCCGGCCGGCTCCGGGTAGGTTCGACTAACATCCTCTGTCAAAGATGACGTGGTAGTCAGAGTGTTTCAAGGCATGTTATAGTCATAGCAATGTTCCACAGTGTAGCATCAAGCTAACAGCCGCTCCCGGCCGATAGCAGCAAGCTAACGTTTCCTAGCCTAGTGACACAACGGGCTAGCGCCGCAGCTAACAGCTGACTGGCTAACAGGTAGGCCACAACTAGCATGCAAGCTAAGCAGCTATCACCTGAACTTGTACACAACGATATAACAAGCAACACTCAGACAGGCCGCCGTTCTGAAACCCTCCTCACCTTTTAAGAGAGAAGAGAAACGAGATGTCAACACAGTTTACAACGGTGATTTTACCATACATCCGGCGGAGCCAGCACAAGTCCCATCTGGGCTGTAGCCAACTTGAACATGGATCTTCCGATAACGAACATCCATGCCCACATTTCCTCGTTTAGGGTATACTCTCATTTGCATATGAAAGATGGGGCCTATACGGTGACAGAGAAGTATCCACTCGTCCAGAGAATCCTGGGATCACCAGTTACTGGTCGTGGCCCACTAGTTGACTATAATGGGCTTCAAACCAAGATCCTCCGCCGTCGCCTAAAAAGGCTGAACAAAGGACCCTAATCTGGGGCCGGTTTTCGTAAACATTGTCAGCTAGCCCCCATAGCACTAACAGACAAGTGGTGCTTGCAAGCAAACATTACTCACCAAACCTGGAACCCACCGCTTCTCACAACAGCGGTGCGTCCTACAGTCCAGCTGTGTTGCTGGAGGGTCTTACCCCATCCAGCCGCAGCAAGGAGGATTGTAGTTGGGAGGCATGTCAGCGGCGTGAACTCCTAATACGAAAAAACCGGTGGAGGTGTAGAATGATCATCATCTTCTAGACACTCCAGTAACGAAGACAATATCGCCATATTTTCTCGAAAATAGTGAGAGAGAAAATAAAGATATGATGTCAACGTATCTCTTGTTTTCCAACTTTCTTCTACCTAACAACCTCGTCAAGTGGGGATCTACCGAAGGCACTTACTTGTGGTGAAAGCGAAGAAGGAGGCGAGTATGTGGCCCCACCCCTGCTTATGTAGGTGAGCTGATAGGGGTGTGGCCAGACGGATGTTGGGATGTAAAGGTACATTGTGGAATTTTTTTATTCAGTGCGCGTGCACGAGCGAGGTACAGTGCAGAGAGTGACGCCGAGCGAGAGCCATTACGAAACAGAACTGGGTGTGTTGGAGATTTGTTCACCCCAAGACCCAAATCCTGAAGGTGAGTTGCTTATTAACATGGAGCCTTATAGCCTCATCCATACAGTCCTGGCTAACCTAAAATGTCACACAGGTACTGTATATGTTTGTACATTGAAATTATCTTTGTTTCTATACGCCCAATGTAATGTAACATAGTAAAATAAAAAAAGAAAGAACGCGTCTGAGGAAGAACTTGCTTGGTGTGGATCCTTCCTAATCTAATGTGATCTTTTTACATTACACTTGTCACAAGCATTCCTCTCTTGCTAATCACACTTGGTATATGTCTACGTGATTGTTAGATTCAGTGAGCCCCTCTGCAAACAACTCCATTATATACAAAAATCACCATGACTTCAAGGCTTCATGGGGAGAGTAATCGATAGAAAAAAAGGTCATAAATAAAAGACAATTACATTTTGGCCTCTGTAAAGTGACAGCAGCATCTGTTCACCCTTTTAAAAAGGGATAGCTCACCCAAAAAAGAAATGTATCAATTACACACCCCATGAATCCTTGAATTCATGGAGAATTTTTTGTTTGTCGCATTCCTGAGCCAATAATTCAAGCCAGTCATCAAATTATTGTCTCAGGAATGCGACAAAAACAAAAATCATCATGACTTCAAGGCTTCATGGGGAGAGTAATCGATCAATTACATTTTGGCCTCTGTAAAGTGACAGCAGCATCTGTTTACCCTTTTAAAAAGGGATAGCTCACCCAAAAAAGAAATCTATCAATTACACACCCCATAAATCCCTGAATTCATGGAGAATTTTTTGTTTGTCGCATTCCTGAGCCAATAATTCAAGCCAGTCATCAAATTATTGGCTCAGGAATGCGACAAAAACAAAAATCACCATGACTTCAATTAAGGCTTCATGGGGAGAGTAATCGATCAATGACATTTTGGCCTCTGTAAAGTGACAGCAGCATCTGTTCACCCTTTTAAAAAGGGATAGCTCACCCAAAAAATAAATCTATCAATTACACACCCCATGAATCCTTGAATTCATGGAGAATTTTTTGTTTGTCGCATTCCTGAGCCAATAATTCAAGCCAGTCATCAAATTATTGGCTCAGGAATGCGACAAAAACAAAAATCACCATGACTTCAATTAAGGCTTCATGGGGAGAGTAATCGATCAATTACATTTTGGCCTCTGTAAAGTGACAGCATCTGTTCACCCCAAAGAAATAAAAGAAAACTAATAGTGTTCATCCCCAGTGCAATAGTTCAAGAGCTTAGTGATTTTCTCTTTTCCTTTTTTAAATCACAGGAAACAGTATGGAACAATAAATGAGCTTGAATCATCATCACTGTATGACATCTGTATATCGAATGCTTTGTAAAACAAAAGCTCTTTGACATCAACTACATGAGGTCCATCTGTAGTACACACAACTTTAAATGCATAAAAATGGTCATCCAGAGACACTGTTTGTAGTGCAAATGTAAACAACAGTAACCTCTCATGTTTAAGAACAACACAGTGGATTTTGTGAAAAACTGGAACCTCACTAAGAACTTTAAGACAAACAACTAAACCTGGACGATACATATTTCCATGGTGTTTGGCCCATCTAACATTTAACACCTTGGTGTCACTTGGTACCTGAAGAGTCTCCGCTATCTCACAGCCTCTGTCCATCACATTTAATGCTACCATTTTACTTGGACCAAGCACCAGTCTGTTGGGATCAAATGTCTGCCAATTGTATGCTACTTGACTTTGGTGTTTCTTTGCCAACGTTTTAGTTATATTTTTGAAGCTTTTTAGTTGTTTTTTAAAGAAATTATGCTTAGCTTCATAGCGCATGCACCAGACATGCAAAAGTGGTCCAATTTTACGAATACATGTAGGATAGTGCACCATAAAATGATGCTTTGGTAGTAGCCTCCTGTTGGGAAACAAATGCTTGAATAACCAGTGGTGCTCTGCAATCAAGTGTTTCAAATAAATAGTAATGCCAGTTGATAACCTGGGAGAAAATACAATATCTGCTATTTTAAGTAACAGCAGAAGCAAATACCAGTGTTGATCATTTGGACAAACCAAGTCTCCAAAGATAAGTGGTAGATTGCGAAGTAAACACCAAGATTGGATTGCATTTAACCCCAAGTCATTTGAGGTCTCTACTAACTTCAATGCAGGTGGCTTGTTGTTTTGTTCCAGGTAACCATAGTTAAAGCTCTTAATTCTCAAGTCTATTTCCTTTGATGTTGTGTAGTTTTTAATCAAGTGTAGTATTAGCAGTTTAATTTCATATTGTGCCACGCCCTCCAAGATATCATGCATAATATCGACAGAGAAATTGTCACATGTATTGAAGTACTGCAAGGAATTTAGAATGCAAGAACGTTTAACTCCCATCACATAGGGAAGACCAAGAGTTGTCTCCATTTTTTGGCAGTGTTCTGCATGAAGTGCTCGAGTTCGCATAACTATCTTGGGTGAATCTTCTTTGAATTCTGTCTGAAAGTCCTCTTTCTCAGCAAGAAAAAAGCGGCAACAATATCTGGCACTGAATGATTCTACGAAACCAAACAAACCGTGAAGACCAAGGTTGTCACCTGTAACTTGGACAATAGTTCCATACACTGGCTGATCATACAATGGGACCTTAATTCCATCCTTCTCCAGTATTTTAATATCTTGCACAAGTGGAGCAAGTATTTTAGAAAATCCGTGTGTTTTAATGTCTTGGGCATGGAATAAAGCGACCAAATGAATATTAAGCAGAATTTAGTTGTACTTTGGAGAAGAATTACACAAGGTGAAATAGATTGCTCCTAATTTATGTATTCCCTTTTTACTCCCCAACGGATTTCCGCATTCAAAATCATCATAGAAAAGCTGCACCTGAATTGCATGCTTCTGTTTTGAAAATAGAGGATGACTCTTGAAAAGCTCTCCATCACACAAGTCATTAAGAAGATCTTCTCTCTGCATCATCTCTTTTATATTAGGGTGTTTGTAAATAAAGTCTAATGTTTTCAAAATTGGGATATAAACACATTTATCAGTAACAACAGCCTGATCATAAGTTCCAGTAGTCCAATTGCGCAGGGTATCAAATCTTGTACCAAGGACATTGTTATGGTTTGTAACCGACCCCAATCGCACAACACAAGACAGGTATGAGAGTAAGCCAAGAACAGGGCATTTATTGAATACAAACAAAAAGCGGCACTGTCCCTTTAAGGGAGAACACAAAATACTGGAAACAAGAATTAGGGAAAATTGGCACTGTGCCTTTAAGAGGCGAGCAGGCTAAGGGGCTAAGGCTAAGGACAGGGCCAGGGCAAAGGACAGGGCAGGAACAGGGGCACTGGAGAGGGGAACAGGGACAGAGGCCCGGGGAGGCGGGCTGGAGACAGGGACAGAGAAAACAGGGATAAGGCCTTGGACAGGGCGAGGGCCAGAGCTGCTTACAGGGATGGAGTAGGAGCGCGCAGGCTAGACGTCTGGAGTGGAGCGCGTCGGCTTGAAGAGCGCGCCGGCTCGGGGTCTGGAGCGGGGCGCGTCGGCTTGAAGAGCGCGCCGGCTCGGAGAGACGCATCCTCCCGTAGAGGATTAGGAAGCGATGCGCGTCTGGAGTAGTAGCGTGCCGGCTAGACGTCTGGAGTGGGGCGCGTCGGCTTGAAGAGCGCGCATCCCCCCGTAGGATAGGGAGCGATGTGCGTCTGGAGTAGTAGCGCGCTGGCTAGACGTCTGGAGTGGGACGCGTCGGCTTGAAGAGCGCGCATCCCCCCGTAGGATAGGGAGCGATGTGCGTCTGGAGTAGTAGCGCGCCGGCTAGACGTCTGGAGTGGGACACTGGAAAACCTCCCGTAGAGAATTAGAGAGCGCACCGGCTGTGTCCCACTCCAGGCAAACGGCGACAGGTGGCGATGGCCGGCACCTCGTCCCACGCCGGAGAAGAACCAGCATACAGATACAGATAAGATACGGATACGGAACGACCCGACGAGGACTGGAGGGGAAGTCCAGGTATTTAAAGCCCTCTGGGGCGCTAATCATAACTTAACACAGCTGTGAAAGGTAGTCCAAGGGTGTGGGCTGCTGAAGAGCAGAGGAGAGTAAACGAACGCGAGGGTGGGGGCTGGAGAGGTGAGGAGACAGGGAATTAAAGGGCCAGGGAACAGGCGAACCTCACAGTACCCCCCCCTCCACGGGAGCCACCGGGCGACCCAAGAATACAGACAGAGGGGCAGGGGACATGACAAGGCAACAAACAAAAAAAATTGGGCCATGCTAGCAGGGGAAGCTACACCAAAAGTGGGGCTACCAGAGGGACAGGGAAGCTGCCAGGGCACTGCTAGCTACAGGGCCTATGCTAGCTGTACAGCTACATTAACATAGAGGCTGCGCTAGCTGCCGGAGCTAGGCTAGCAGACAGGGCTGGACCAGCATGAGAGAACAAGCTAGCTGGAAGGACAGTCCTAGCTGTGGGGAACTGACCTTGCTAGCTGAAGGGGCAGTCCTAGCAGTGGGGAAAACTGACCTTGCTAGCTGAAGGGGCAGTCCTAGCAGTGGGGAAACTGACCTTGCTAGCTGAAGAGGCAGTCCTAGCAGCGGGGAGACTGACCTTGCTAGCTGAAGGGGCAGTCCTAGCAGTGGGAGAAACTGACCTTGCTAGCTGAAGGGGCAGTCCTAGCAGAGGGAGAAACTGACCTTGCTAGCTGAAGGGGCAGTCCTAGCAGTGGGGAAAACTGACCTTGCTAGCTGAAAGGGCAGTCCTAGCAGCGGGGAAACTGACCTTGCTAGCTGAAGGGGCAGTCCTAGCAGTGGGAGAAAACTGACCTTGCTAGCTGAAGGGGCAGTCCTAGCAGTGGGGAAACTGACCTTGCTAGCTGAAGGGGCAGTCCTAGCAGTGGGGAAAACTGACCTTGCTAGCTGAAAGGGCAGTCCTAGCAGCGGGGAAACTGACCTTGCTAGCTGAAGGGGCAGTCCTAGCAGTGGGAGAAAACTGACCTTGCTAGCTGAAGGGGCAGTCCTAGCAGTGGGGAAACTGACCTTGCTAGCTGAAGGGGCAGTCCTAGCAGTGGGAAAGCTACACAAAAAGTGGAGGCCATGCAGAGGGACCGGGTTAGCTGCCTGGGCATGGCTAGCTACAGGGCCTATGCTAGCTGCAAGGCTGCATTAACATAGAGGCTGTGCTAGCAGCCGGGGCTAAGCTAGCAGACTGGGGCCATGCCGGTAGAAGAGGCCTGGCAAGCTGCAGGGGAGCTAACGAGGCTAACAGGGAAGCTAACAGGGGAGACTAACAGGCTAACAAGGGAGCTAACAGGGAAGCTAACAGGGGAGACTAACAGGCTAACAGGGGAGCTAACAGGGAAGCTAACAGGGGAGCTAACAAAGAAGCCAACAGGGGAGACTAACAGGGAAGCTAACAGGGGAGCTAACAAAGGCTAACAGGGGAGCTAACAGGGGAGACTAACAGGCTAACAGGGGAGCTAACAGGGAAGCCAACAGGGGAGCTAACAAAAGCTAAACTCAACATACACTGTCTGTGCTGGCTGGGGTCGTCGACTGGTCGGGTCGTACTGTTATGGTTTGTAACCGACCCCAATCGCACAACACAAGACAGGTATGAGAGTAAGCCAAGAACAGGGCATTTATTGAATACAAACAAAAAGCGGCACTGTCCCTTTAAGGGAGAACACAAAATACTGGAAACAAGAATTAGGGAAAATTGGCACTGTGCCTTTAAGAGGCGAGCAGGCTAAGGGGCTAAGGCTAAGGACAGGGCCAGGGCAAAGGACAGGGCAGGAACAGGGGCACTGGAGAGGGGAACAGGGAGAGAGGCCCGGGGAGGCGGGCTGGAGACAGGGACAGAGAAAACAGGGATAAGGCCTTGGACAGGGCGAGGGCCAGAGCTGCTTACAGGGATGGAGTAGGAGCGCGCAGGCTAGACGTCTGGAGTGGAGCGCGTCGGCTTGAAGAGCGCGCCGGCTCGGGGTCTGGAGCGGGGCGCGTCGGCTTGAAGAGCGCGCCGGCTCGGAGAGACGCATCCTCCCGTAGAGGATTAGGAAGCGATGCGCGTCTGGAGTAGTAGCGTGCCGGCTAGACGTCTGGAGTGGGGCGCGTCGGCTTGAAGAGCGCGCATCCCCCTGTAGGATAGGGAGCGATGTGCGCCGGCTTGGAGAGCGCGCCGGCTCGGGGTCTGGAGTGGGGCGCGTCATAACTTAACACAGCTGTGAAAGGTAGTCCAAGGGTGTGGGCTGCTGAAGAGCAGAGGAGAGTAAACGAACGCGAGGGTGGGGGCTGGAGAGGTGAGGAGACAGGGAATTAAAGGTCCAGGGAACAGGCGAACCTCACAGACATATTCAACTGGGTCTACCCTTCCCCACTTCTCTGTAAAATATTGCCTTCTCTTAGTTTCAGAATTTAAGATACCAAAAGGATTTTCAATTTCTTCAAAAGACTGATACATTTTACACTCAACCTCACTTTGTTCCTGTAAAGATAGACACTGCTTCACATATTCTTTTGCTTGATTATGGATATCATCAACAATCTCTTCCATTGAAGTTACCAAAGAGTTGATTATTGTTTCACCTACACCTGCCACTTTAAGTTCAGCTACTGTTGCAGCACAGCTGTCTACAAGACTATTATTAAGAAGGACTGGGTCAGAACGGGCACTGCTTGATGGAAAGGCATCAACATAACTTTCAGCTA
This sequence comes from Notolepis coatsorum, assembly GCF_963971535.1. Classification (NCBI taxonomy): domain Eukaryota; kingdom Metazoa; phylum Chordata; class Actinopteri; order Aulopiformes; family Paralepididae; genus Notolepis; species Notolepis coatsorum. The sequence goes on along the minus strand of NC_140184.1, from coordinate 49,657,014 downwards.
AATGTTCAGCTGTAGAGCGGCCTTCACCAGGATCATCACATGGTTGATGTGCTTTAAGATGCTTTCGAAACCCAGAAAAAGTGCCAAAGACATGTAAACAACCAGGCTGACCATATTTAAGACGAAGTGTCTTTCCTGAACAAAGTCTGTGGATCATCTTCAAGTGCTTTATCAGTGAATTGGCATTTGCCTGAGAGCTTTTGCAAATGAAACACAACATCTTAGTATAAAAAAACACTGGAGCATCAGAGCCCTCAATATAAAATACAATATCTTCTCAGTATCAAAAGTCTGTGTGGCCTCAGAGGCCTCAAGATAAAATATCCTCTCAGTATAAAAAAGAAATCAGTGCAGCATCTGAGCCCTCATCTCTTTAACCCTGGGGTTCACATTAGTGGTAGCAGCATCGATCTTGTAAACGGCGGTTTGCAAGAAGTTGTACACATTGGCCAGATCCCGGTTGTATGAGGTACCAAAGACAAAATGAGCTTTGAAAAGCTCATCAAAAGAGGCAAGAGAGTCTGGTGACTTACAAGGGATTGCATGTTTGTCAATCACAATGAAGTACTTGTGAATCACACTCCTCTGGGTCCCCACAGCAAGCAGATAGGGTTGAAGGCTCTCCGTGATGCTGTCCAGATGCCCCTGGAAACTTCATTAGTCTTGCTATTAAAATTAGTCATGGTTTGCAAACAGTGGTCTTTGCATGATTTCACAATGATCTTGTTTTAAGGGTCAATATTAGGGATAGAACTAGGGATGCACGATAATTATCGGGTCGATAATTATCGGGCCGATATCAGCAATTATGACGTCATCCCGATAAAAGTATTGATAGCTCCGATAATAAAAAAATATATATATATTTTTTTACTTTTTTCTTTTAACGTTCACACGTACAATATATGCTTACTTAGGATTTGACTTGATTCAACAACAAAGCAGTCGGGGCAATGGCAAGCCAAAAACGGTCAAAAATGTGGTTATTTTTTTATTATTATCCCCCCCCCCCCTCCTTTTTTCTGATTTTTCTCCCATCCCACTGTTAGTCGTTATGCCAATTCCCAACCCCCTTCCTGGTTGTTGCGCACTCCCCCCTACTGTTGGTCCGGGAGGCCGGAGACTGTCACATGCTTTCCTCCGACGCATGTGCAGCCAGCCGGCAGCCAGCCTGGCAGCACAGATTCTCACCGGGAGAGTGTAACGTGGAAGGTCACACTACCTCCCTCCAGATCCTACCCTCGCTGTGCAGGCGCCCCGACCGAACTGTAGGGGTCGCTGTCCACAACGCCCAGGACCCACCCATCAGCTTTCCCACCCCTAACACTGCCAATTGTGTTAGTATGAACGACCAGCCAAGCTGATAGCAATGCCGAGAGCTGGATTCGAACCCAGCGTCTCCAGCGTTGATGGTGAGCGCCTTGCCCACTACACCACCTAGCCGCCCGAAAATGTGGTTATTTGAAGTTTGGATATTTTTTTTCTCACAGCTGAGGTAGGTAGATTAAATTTTTAGAGACTAAAGTACAGAAAAAAGGTACCGTTGGGTACCGGTATCGATTCACAGGTACCGGTACTGTATCGGTTCAAATGTGAACGGTACCCATCCCTACTGACAAAGCACAATACCTGTTGGTTTTTAGTTCACTCATTGGTCAGGGAAACACATTGTTAATGACATTGACGGATTGTGAATTTTGTGATTGACTCAAATTATATTTATTTGAAAAAATAAATATAGTCACTTTATTTGAAGAGTCAAAACTGTTCTCTTGGCTTTGTTTTGTTCATAGTAGTAATGCTCATGTCATGATAAATCTGGTTAGGTCAAAACTACAGGAATATACATAAAAAAATAAATAATTATAATACAATAAATATATATATCGGTTATCGGTATCGGCATCGACCTTGAGGAGCAGAAAGTTATCGGTATCGATATCAGACCACGTGAGCGGATCGGCGCGGCCGAGAAATCCGCTCTTCGCTCTTTAAAGCTTGGTCCGCTCCGCTAATCGCTCATGTTGACCCCGCCCCCAAGTCGCTCTCCGCTCGCTCCCCACTCACCTTGAATCGAGCGCTCCCCGCTCCCCGCGCCAGATCGCTCTGCAGTTTTTCTTTTTCTTTTTTGGAGCATGGTGTAAATGAGCTCAAACTACAACAGTCTACACCCCCTGGGCCCCTTAACAATTGTTTGTATTGAGCCGCATTGTAATTGTAGCCATTCTGCAATGTTAAATAACGTTGTTTATCCATTCACTAGTTCTATTAAGCGATGATAGGCTAGCCGAGCCACAATGCTATGGTCGCTGCCATTAACGTTAGCATGTAAGCTAACGTCAACAACAATGGCGTCGATACCTTTTCTAACAGGAGAGTGAGTGTGGGCGTCATAGATATCTATGGTGGGCGTCTCTACAGTGACGAAGCCTGAACCCTTCTCATTGGTTGAAAATGGCCTTCATGTTTGTACATCGCCATCTGTTGCTTTGACATTGTACTGCATGTATATATTACATCAACAGTGTTAAACCACTGTGAGCGGCCTGGAGTGGATTGGAGCGGAGGAGAACTCTCGCTCCGGACGTCGCGCCGACTCATTTTAAAACCCACTCCTCGCTCACGTCAAAACCGGCCGCTCCGCGCCCCGCGCCGCTCACGCTCCGATCCGCTCACATGCACTGATCGATATCGGGGTAAAAAAATTAACAGGTAATTAACATTACATATGTCTTGTTGTGGAATTAACATAACATTATGCATACTTTTGACAATAAATAAAATCTGAATTTGTTCTTACTTGCCTGGGTAAATAAAGGTTATAGAAATGTAAGAAAAAGAAAATGTTAAAAAAAGAAATAAATTTAAACCGATACCGCTATTTTCCGATATCACATTTTAATGCCAATATCGGCCGATAATATAGGTAACTGTAACCTTACCTTTATGAACTTCACAAGGTAGTCAATGGCTTGTCTGGCTGAGAGCTTTCCCGGTCTCTTGTTGTGGCCCTGAGGTGATGGTGGCACGAGGAGGATAAGCAGCAAGAGGGAGGACATCTCACTGTCCCATCCTGAAAATACAAAAAAAATAAAAAATCAGAAATACATTTGACTAAAAGCTGTGTTTCCATTTGTTTAAAAAACAATTCACCCTTCCATTATTATATTCCTTTAATTCAAGCATACCATTTTCCAGTTCTGTTGTGGATTCAGCCTTCTGAAGCAGGTCTTGAAGGTCGCCAGTCTGGGTGAGGCCACGGCTTTGTTCAAGGACTTTCTGCCTGTAGAAAGTAGGCCACTTCTCCAGGAACTTTGCAGAGATGTCATCACCAAACACCAGACTGAAATCCTGCTCAATCTGCAGACAAGATGGAATAAAACATGGTTGAATAAATTAATAGGTTCACCCTATGACCAGGGATGTGATCTAAATTGTTTAAAAAGGTCATTTTTTAATTTCAGTTAGACTTTAAGGCAAGGCAGTTGTTTAACCTTTATTTACCCAGGGTAGGTTCGCTGAGCACAGATGCTCTTTTTCAGCTACGCCCTGCTTCCCATTCACACAGTTCCATTCATACCTGGGAGCTGCCCAGTACAACCACAGTCTGACACCATTGGCCACTGAGCAACTCCACTGGAGCAGTTGGGGGTTAAGTGCCTTGGTCAAGGGCACTTCAGCTGCAGATTTTTCCTGCCGGTCCCGGGCATCGAACCGGCGACCATCCGGTCACAAACCCGCTTCTCTAACCATTAGGCCACCGCTGCCCCTTCATCAGAGCAATGGCCTCATGACACTGGGTGTCTGTGGTTAGCTGGTTTTCCTCACAGAAGGGGGCTCTGTCGCCAGAATTTGGACCACCTGTAACAGTGTAGAAACCACACATACTGCTGCAATACTTTCCAGTGATATGTATTTACTATAATGATCCATCTTCACAGTTGCTAACAGTGGACTGGGGAGAAACATGACATGTTGCACTGGTTCTACCTGTGTATGTGTGTGTGTGAACACGTGAATTCCCCCTTAAATTCTAACTACAATCAAAATTACATACCGATCAGTGGCTGAACATTTCGGCTCTTCTTTTGTCCCTCTGATGCTACTTTTTAAAGTGATTTCACTCTCCATGCCAGAAACCCACTCCCATCTACTGGATTGTAATACTGCTCCTAAAACACAAGAAGAAAAGAGAAAAAAAAGTGTTATTTGGTTTAAATGGGCATGTGTCAATGTGTTTATTTCTCTCCTTAAAACTTAACACATGCCCTTCTCTGAAGAATTGCTAAAATCAAGGTCAACAGGTAGGACATCTGTGGTTCTGAAATAGTTGAGGTTAGGAGAAATGGTCAGCATACAGAAATGTTAACAAATATTTAGTTGAAATCGTACTCCGCACAGCCCTATTTTAAGCAATTCCAGAGAAGTGAGGAGTAAAGGGGTTAGACTTGGTGTTTTATGTACCATGCATGTGATTGGATAATGTTATGCATAATGCATAATGTTGTGTTAATTCCACGACAAGAGATATGTAGCCTAATGTTAATTACCTAAAATTATTCCGTTTTGGGGGGGGGGGGGGGGGGGGGGACCCCGCATATATCGGTATCGGTTGATATCGGTATCGGACAATATCGGTATATCGGATATCGGTAAAAAAGCCAATATCGAACATCCCTAGAAATTATATAACAAGAATGAACTCCTGTATAAACATCACATCCCTGATGTACTTACATAGCCCAAATTGCCCTGGGGATCGGCCAGGTATGGGAATAAGGCAGTGATGCCCTTTGCGTAGTTTTCTTTAACACGCCTTGAAGGACTCGTCCTACAGTGCACACACACACACACACACGTATGAGAACCAAACAAAAGTATTGCTGTGCCAATGCCTTCTGCACAATCTATGTAAAGCGCTTTGGATAACCATTTATCATTTCTGCAAAAAGGAGGATCTTAGTAAAAACCAAAAATGTGTATTGGGTGCGTAATGTTTAGATGACAACATACCCATGTTCATTTGCCATGTGCGCAACCAATATCTTCACCATGTTGTGTCTTCTGGTATCCGTTAGGCTTTTTGTCCGAGCATATTCGGTAATGATCCTCTCTCCTCATATTTTTAAGCACTGTTCCCACAGGCCCCTAAATTTGGTGGCCAAGTATATTTAAGGTGACAAATGTAAACCATGACCCCCCCCCCATTTTCTCCCCAATTGTACTTGGCCATTTCCCCCCTGCTACCCCTTTATCAGAGTCACCATCTCCATTTAAAACAGTCATATGCAAAGCTTACCTGAGCGAGACAAGTCAGGTCAGCACCGTTTCTTGGAGCAGGACTAGACTGCAAAATGATGGTGTCATCAGACTCCCCTTCATTGTCTGCACCAGAGCTGAGAAAGGAGCTGCTGCTGGAGTTGTTTGCAGAGGTGCTCACTGAATCTAACAATCATGTAGACATATAAGTGTGATTAGCAAGAGAGGAATGTTTGTGACAAGTGTAATGTAAAAAGGCCACATTAGATTAGGAAGGATCCACACGTTACATTACATTGGGCGTATATACAAAGATCATTTCAAAGTACAAAAATATACAGTACCTGTGTGACATTTTAGGTTAGCCAGGACTGTATGGATGAGCTCCATGTTAATAAGCAACTCACCTTCAGGATTTGGGTCTTGGGGTGAAGAAATCTCCAACACACCCAGGTCTGGTTTCTTTATAAGAAACTGAAAGGCCTCCTCATCGACTTCAGTGTTTGAGTCATCATAGACCTTTAAGTCCAAGGTACTAGGAATTTCAAATTTATTGGCAACTGAAGACAAAACAAGATTGCACAAGCTTATTGATAAATCTGTTGTGTAATTTATTTAATTTGTATTAATTAAAATGACATAAAAATGGGATATTAAAATAGCCACTGACAATTTGATCATATGAGGAAGATTGACAGCCTGAATTGACATACTTAAGACATTGATTGGTTCACTCTATCCTAAAGAAAATGGAGTGTGCCTTGTACTGTAGGCCTACAGCTTCAATTAACATGCAGGGAAAGCCTAAACTGACACCCAGTATGTTGTTGCATAGGGCAGTGGTTCTCAAACATTTCACGTCAAGGACCCCCCAAATTGACAATTAGCCCACAGACCCCGATTTGAAAAGATGTGCCAGGGACCCCCATTGTTATGTACCATGAGCCTGATCACTCCTGTGTCACTGCCTGATCACTGCTGTGTCACTGGGCATACAGGTGAGGGCTGCTAATTAGCTAATTGCTGCTGATTGGTTACCTGCTGGGAGCTTAAAACCAGCCCTTGAGTCACACATGCAGGGTCTGTGGTTAGAGGAGTGTGGGTTAACAGAGAGTTATCACGTTCTTCTATTCTTGGTTCTTTAGTTTGTATTAGTATTTCATTTGTTAAAGTAGTCTTCTTGGGTTAAACACGGGTTTTGGTGTCGGTTTTGCACATAAGTTGTGTGCCTTTGAGCCAGGGTCGTAACAGTTGGGCGCTCGTCCGGGATATTTACCCCTAGAAATTGTTTGGTGTTTTTTTTTTTTTTTTTTTTTGCATGGTGTGTCATGGTGCTATGGTTTGGGTGGTGTTCGTTACATATTGTGTAACGTGGGGGCTGGAGCCGTTCATCAAACAGGTGAGTATGCCCTTATTTGTTTGTAATTTGATGTGACTACTTAATGCTGTTAAAATATATAGTTTAGTGCACACCACATGTAGATAGGGACATTATTTTCTGGTTGTTGGTTAGCTTCCTGTGCACCACATACTCCTGGGGCAGTCAGAGAAGTGATTAGTACCATCTGCTTGTCTTGTACCATACCATGTACTTGACGGGTGGATGGTCAAATATGATCTCTGGCTGGTAGCAGGTGTGGTTGAAGAGGGTTAGGTCTACAGGGCATTAGTTTAAGGGTAGGTAGGATAGGGGAAAACACAGGTAGTGTGGTAGGGCCTGATTTAGTGTTTTTTTTAGGGTAGACATGTGGTGGGCCGTTTTGCCTGCAGTTTAGATGTAGAAGCGTAAGTAGTCATATCAGGTTAGAAGGGGCACCTGTTTGAATTTGTTTGTTGTATTTATTTTGTTTGTTTTGAGTGTTTGGATAGCCTACCTGTTAGCACCTGACCTCCTGCGCGTATGGCACATCTATTTATTTCAGGGTGGTTGTTTTTTTTATTAATTTTTGCAAATTAGAAAGGTGCGCTCAGTAGAGCACACATTTCCACCGCGTCCCTTTATGATTATTAGTAGTGGCATTAGCATTCTTTATGGTTCTTCGGTGGTTCTTCAGTGGTTCTTTAGTGGCTCTTTAGTGGTTCTTCAGTGGTTCTTCGTGGTTCTTCTGCGGTTCTTTAGGTAGATTGTGTGTGTGCTAGGGTGCTTTTGGCAGCTTTTTGGTGATTCTATAGTGAACGGGTTGTGGCGCTGGTGCAGAAAAGATGGCTTCCATTAGGGATTTTGTTGATCGCCCTTCGCATGACATGTTGGAGAGGTTTTCCAAAGAACAGCTTCTGGAGCTTGCTGTGCACTACAAGGTAGAGCTTACTCCCAGTGAGAAACGTTTGAAACCAACTGCCTTGGGTGCTTTGAGGGTTTTGCTGGTTAGGGAGCAGGTGCTTGCGGCGAGGGTGGAGGAGCCTACTTTGTCTGACGCGTCTCCGCTACTATCTGGTGCGGAGGGTGAGTGGAGGCTTAGAGAGTTGGAGTTTAAGGAAAGGCAGCTGCTACAAGAGCGTGAGGAGAGGAGAGAGGAGCGTGAGCATGAGCGTGAGCTTAAGGAGAGAGAGAGGAAAGAGGAGCGTGAGCTTAAGGAGAGGAGAGAGGAGCGTGAGCATGAGCGTGAGCTTAAGGAGAGAGAGGAGAGGAAAGAGGAGTGTGAGCTTAAGGAGAAACACATGTTGCTGGAGCACGAGCGTGCACAGAAGGAGCTTGAATTTAAGCATGCTGCCTTACAGGCGGGGGCTCTGCAGTCAGAGTCGCGTTGCGGCTTTGATGTAGGCAGGACTATTAGGATGGTGCCTCCTTTTTTTGAGAAAGAGGTGGAAAGATATTTTCCCCTTTTTGAACGGGTGGCAACCACATTGAAGTGGCCTGATACAGCCTGGACACTGCTGCTGCAATGTGTTCTTGTTGGTAGGGCACAAGAGGCCTATACTGCTCTGTCCCTTGAACAAAGCGCTGACTATGAGCTTGTTAAAGCTTCCATATTGAGGGCTTATGAGTTGGTCCCGAGGCCTATCGTCAGCGTTTTAGAGCCTATCGCAGGTCGGAAGGCCAGTCTTATGTTGAATTTGGAAGAGAGAAGGAGAACCTGTTTGACAGGTGGTGCACTTCTCAGAAAGCAGAGTCAAGAGAGCAGCTTATACAGTTGATTCTCCTAGAGGAATTTAAAAGATGTGTTCCTGATACCGTTTCCACTCATCTAAACGAGCGTAGGGTATCGAAGATAGGCGACGCCGGTGTCTTCGCTGATGAGTTTGTGTTGACACACAAGTCCGTTTTTTTGGAGGATTACCGTGTTGAGTCCAGGGATAGGCGTCCTGTTCAGGGCGGCCGTTTCCCAAAACCTGTGTCTGCTGGTCAGTTAACTTCACCTCCTAGGCGGGGTGGTTCTGCTGGTGCATTCCCAGAAGGGATTATCTGTTTCTACTGTAAAGAACCTGGTCATATCGTTGCTGGGTGCCCGGTGCTTGAGCAGAAAAATGTCAGAACGGTGGCTCTGGTAGAAACCATATGCAGAACACCTATGCCAACGTTAGATGGTGATGGGGGAAGTATCAAACGTGTTGACAAAGAGCTCGAGGGTTCCTCAAGATTTATGATTGATGGATTTGTTTCCCTGACTAATGCACTAGAGTCCAAACAGGCTATAACAATTTGGAGAGATACCGGTGCTTTTCAGTCCCTCATTCTGAAGGGGGTTTTGCCGTTTTCAGGAAACTCTTCTTTGCGTTCCGGTGTCGTTGTTCGGGGCTTTGGGGGTGGATTTGTGGATGCACCTTTGCATGAGGTCACGCTCAATTCTCCCTTAGTATCAGGCAATGTTGTTGTGGGGGTATGTTCTCACATTCCCATAAGGGGGGTGTCCTTCATTCTAGGGAATGATTTGGCTGGTGACAAAGTGTTGGCTACTCCAGTTGTAACTCCCATTCCTGTGGTTTCTGAGGTCCCTAATGAGCTGGCACAGAAACATCCAGGAGTGTTCCCTGTGTGTGCTGTGACATGGGAAATGTCAAAGGACAAAAGTGATGTTGTTGATACTTCGACTTGGGACATTACACTTAGTGACACATTCTTTGTTGAATTGAAATGTGTACCTGTTGAGAATTTTGGAAAGCACACTGAGGATGTACCTCTGCATAATGATTCTCTTGATTGTGCCTTTGTGTTAGGCCCGGTGGTGAAACCGGGGTTGACAAGCGTACCGGAGAGGCAGGTGGTAGGAGATGATCTGTCAGCGCAGTGTCTCAAGGTCTTCCCAGCCTGTACGGTGGCTGAGGCCACGAACGAATTGGAGGATGAGTGTGGGAAGGATGCTATGAGAGGTGCTGTTGATTCATGTGACACCGTTCTAGTTGAAGAGGCTACTAGGCCTGACTTAGGCTGCCAGCCTTCCCACAGTAGCTCTATTGTCCCTAATGTTTCACTTGTGGGCAGGGATGGTCCCAGTATGTCAGTTGATGATTCTGACATTGATCCACGTGTCCACACTGATTCTCTGCCATGCACTAGGTGTGATGGTCAACCTAGTTACCTGTGTCCTGTGGAGCAGGAGCCGCCTTCGCGACCTGGTCTGTTGAGTGGCAGCCATTTTGATCAGGACAATGTTATTCTGGGTGACGCCATTTTAGATGGTGTTCCAGACGTTTTTGTGACGGACGTATTGCCATGTTCCAGGGACGGTGGGGCTGTACCTGAGGCGGTACATCCTACTCTGGATGTTCACGGTTTGCAGTATCCTGAACTACCAGTGCCAGGTGGGATGGAGATGGGCGCGGTGGTGGTATCAGAGATCTATGGTTTTTATTTTTCTGTGTTCTGTCCTGTTGAGCGCAGTGAGATTAGTTCTCAGATTGATTTTGGTTTGCAGTCTATTTTTGACAGGTCGGTATCGGTGGAGGGGCCTGTTGAAAGGGGGCTCATATATGATGAGGTCTTGGTTGGTCGACGGGGTCCTAATTCTTACGCCTCAGGGGAGGAGGTGCCTGCCCCACTGCAGCCATGTACCGCAGTGGCGGAACCTTTTGTGAGGTCTAGCTTGCCCGAGAGTCGGGACAGGGTTGTTTTTTGTTTTACACAGCATTGGCAAATGTTCCACAGTGGGGTGCATACAACACGTTGGTGGTCGTGTTCGACAGGGGCCGGCCCGTTATCGCTGTTGTGGTAGTGGCCCTGACAACTAATGGGTCACAGTTTTTTTTTTTTTTTTTTATGGGTTTGATGTGTGTGGTTGCCTCTTGGGCAACCAGTTTGGTGGGGGAGGTGTTATGTACCATGAGCCTGATCACTCCTGTGTCACTGCCTGATCACTGCTGTGTCACTGGGCATACAGGTGAGGGCTGCTAATTAGCTAATTGCTGCTGATTGGTTACCTGCTGGGAGCTTAAAACCAGCCCTTGAGTCACACATGCAGGGTCTGTGGTTAGAGGAGTGTGGGTTAACAGAGAGTTATCACGTTCTTCTATTCTTGGTTCTTTAGTTTGTATTAGTATTTCATTTGTTAAAGTAGTCTTCTTGGGTTAAACACAGGTTTTGGTGTCGGTTTTGCACATAGGTTGCGTGCCTTTGAGCCAGGGTCGTAACACCCATAATAAGACAATATTTAAGATAAGATAAGATATTCCTTTATTAATCCCCTTGGGGAAATTCGTGACACACACATACAGCTCAACGTCTCATTAATGATATTAACAACAACACAATCATTACATTTTTACAGTAACAATGGCACAGCATAAATTCAACAGACATGTACATTTGTTGACACATGTCATCATTACAGGAGGCCTGAGACACTGTATGCGCGATAGTCGGCTGCATTCCACCATGTAGAAACAAAGTGGATCGCGCCTGGTGAACTGGAGGGAGGACGGAGTGGAGGGGGGGGGGGGGGGGGGCATGGGAGACTCGGGTAAGGAATTTGGTTGTGAAGCAGTCTAAGGGGGGCCCCCACCGACGCGCATCAGAGGCAGCCTGCCAACAGCATATGGCTGTTATACGGCTGTTATACGGCTATTATACGGCTCTAGCAGTGATTCTCAACCATTTTAATTCCAAGGGCACCCATTTAATGTAATTTCTATCTCTGGGACCCCAATTTATATTGTAAAATCAATGTTAATTTAACTCTTGACGGTGTACAATGGACGTTGGGGTCCATTTGTACACCGTCAGAGTTACAGACCAATAAGGGTCCATTTGGTTCCTAACTATCAAGGCGGATGCCATTTTGAGAACCAATGGCATGCTGTGCAAAATGTTTCACTCACCACACTCCAAAAATGTTGTGAAGGTCTATGTGTTTAACACGTACAGCCTGCATCTGATGGCAAATAAATAATGATATAGGGCACAACAACTCATGCATTATGAGGAGTGTTACAATTAGAAAATATTACAAAAGCACCATCTATAGGCTATCTAGTTCCACAAGTTTCCATTATATTATAATACTACTACCTGGAGGCAGAACACACATACCTAACATTACGGTGATGGAGCGTCTTTCACAAATCTAGCATAGTGTGCATGTGCACCCGTTAGTACGAGCAACAGTGAAAAGTGTCTGGGCGGAAACAAGCGCTTGACAGTTTGGTTCCGCATTAAGAGTCAATCCACAATCTAGAGGCGAATTGTTGGGCATTCATTCAAATTAGTCAACCCAGTACAATGGTTCAAATAAACACTTGTTGAACCGAACAGTGCGTCAAATTAATTTGGCATGTCCATTTACCGCTAGTAAAACAGTCAACCTACAGCACATCGCGCCAAATTTACGTGACTCTATTTAGAGTAAAACACACGTTGTCTCTGCCACTGTTTCAGCAAAGTCTGCCAACATGTAACATATAATTGTTCCGTCTCCTGTACTATGTCTACTTGTCTTGTATGTTCTTAATACGTCAGTTTTTGTATGGATAGTTATATCACTACTTTTAACAACAGTATACTAGCCTACAGGTAGCCTACAGGCCTACAGGTATAGCCTACAGGCCTACAGGTAGCCTACAGGTGAAAATTTGCTTCTGGCTAACACTAGCTCATACATTTTACATGAAAACCGACATGTTGATTAATGTGCACTGTCCCTGATAGCAATAGTGTTGATAATTGAATACTCGTGTTGCACCGACGTACCTGTTCTTACTAAGTTATTGTCCATAAAACTGTAAAAAGTTTATTTAATAGCGTGCCTGTTAACGTAGCAGCTAACATGCTAACATCATCCTGCATGATAGATGGCTCTGTGGCTATAGCTGTAATGTTGCAAATTGGTTACACACATTGCTGTTTAATAAATTAACAAATAATAATAATAATCTTACCTGGCATTTGATCCAGGCATCAAAGAGAAGGAAAATATCGCTGTATTTCTCTTGCTGCTACTTGACGAGATGACTTGACGAGAGAGAAAGATGGCGTCGTCAGATTTGGGAATTATATGCATAGTAGGCGCAGGGAGTAATGCGAGGCCCTGTGCGAGATTTAAACGCGAGCCCCCCCCCCCCCCCCCCCCCCCCCCCCCAAAAGGTAAAAAAAAAAGAAAAAAAATATATAATTTATCTTTTTTTCCCCCCCATACAGTCAACATATTCTTAAATAATAGCGCTGCCCGAGGCTGGGCATGATACAGTCAACATATAGCAAGAGAGAGAGCGAGAGAGAGCTCCCGTTCTACAGTCAATATACAGTGTACAGAGAGAGAGAGAGAGAGAGAGAGAGACACACATTGGAAAGAAATTGAAATGCTATTTGGCCCTAAACAGAGAGTACACAGTGGCAGAATACCTGAGCACTGTGACTGAAGATCCTTGACTAGGTACAGACTCAGCGAGCACAGCCTAGCCATCGAGAAAGGCCGCCATAGGCAGACTGTGTGTGTTAGAAAGAGAGAGAGAGAGAGAGAGAGCATGTGTGTTTGTGTGTTAGAGAGAGAGAGCATGTCTGTGTGTCGTGTGTGTGTGTGTTAGAGAGAGAGCATGTATGAGAGAGAGATAAGCAAAGATGAGCCCCTAAAGGATATTCAACTTTTAATGGAAGCACAAAACAGAAGGAAAAGATAACTTCACAAAGGCAACATGAATATACATAGATCCAAAAGGACAAAGATCAACACTTAAATCCAAAGAGAAGAGGGTCTATACCAGAGAAAACAAAGTAGCAAGGAGCCAATGGCCGACATCAGCTAAATAGGCTAACTGCAAATAGAGTAGCCAGGTACTGACACCAGGCCACACACAGCTTTGGCCAACGCTACCCAAGCTACACAAACGACTAAGACAATTCACACACAGCACATGTCGTATCTCCAAATGTTGTGAAGTAACATATGTTTTGCCTGGAAAAAAACATCGTTATTAACAAAACATTCGGGAGGGGAAGGAAGGAAGAGTGGGGTAATGTCCAATGGACATCTTACCTGCACCAAGGAACGCAGGGCGAAAGGCCGCAACACAGGTCTCCACGTTGACGAAAGGCCTCTCGCTGGCGGGACAAAAAGAAGCTATGACCGGAGCCTTGTCATGGTGCAGGCCCGACTACATCTTCTGTCAAAGATGATGTCGTAGTCAGAGTGCCAGGGCCCCCTGCTATTCTCATGGCTAATGTCAATGGTCGTAGCACAAGCTAACAGCTAACTCTAGGCTAACTGATAGCATCAAACTAACGTTCCCAGCCGAGCGCAGCCGGCAGCTAACGTCGTAGCTAAACAGCTAACTGGCTAACAGTTAGCTCAACCCGGCTATCGCTAACCATTAGCTAACACAGAAGCAAGCTATGCAGCTACCACTGAAAAACTGTACAACGTGAGAAAAGCAATACAGGCCAACACTTCAGACAGCCGCTGTGTTTTCCTCTTCTCATACGAAGAGAGAAGGGAAAAAGAAGGCAATACACGTCCCACTACAGAGTGGTGTTTACCATAGCGGTGCCGGCAACAAGTCCCTCGCGGACTATAGCCGACTTGAGCATGGAGATATTCTCATAATGAAACACCAAGCTCACCTCCCTCGCACCAGGTGCTGACACCAGGCCACACACCGTTAGCTACTAGTACTACAACAGCTAGTCGGCCCGTTTGGCTCCCGAGAGAGAGAGAGAGAGAGAGAGAGAGAGAGAGAGAGAGAGAGAGAGAGAGAGAGAGAGAGAGATATCCACGGCGGGAATAGAATAGAGTGCATTAAAAACTCACCAAACGTCCAAGAGGATGGAGACAACCGCGTGGAGTTCATCTGCCGAACGACCATCCTCTTCATCTTGGCATAACAATGCTGCACGCGCTGTCTCTAGGTTAGCTAACGCTAGTTAGCCTTTAGCTAAGCTAGCTACTAGCCGACATCATCATGGCTATATCTCGACTGAACCACACGTTAGCACTCAATATTATAACGTAGCTAAAGCTAACTAGCTGTCCCTGTCTTTAGCCGGGATGGCTAGCCTGACTGAACTGTCTAACATGCAACAACTTTCATCTTCAGTCCATCTGCCGAACGATGTCCTCTTCATCTTGGCTGGCATAACCTCCAATGCTGCACGCGCGAAATAGTCAGACGCTAGTGATCGGTCGGTCATGAGCGACTCGTTCATAAGAGCCGATTCATTGCCGTGAGCGTGAGTCGAATCGCTCACGTCTGGCAATGAGTCGGTTCACGCCCCCCCCCCCCCCCCCGGCACGCACACAGACACACACAATGAACTCAACAGACGCTACCTTACCTGTAACCCCTCCCCTCATTGAAACCAATTCTGCTGCCTGCAGAGCCTCAGTGCTGCCTGCAGAGCCTCAGAGCCAGGAACAAGTCAGACACATTCTACAAACGTGTCTAATGTGAAATATATAAGCATATAAGCAAAACTAGATTTTAGGTCTGTGATGAAAAAGGGCCTCGCGGGAAGAGGGGCCTCGCAAAAAAAAAAAAAAAAAAAAAAATTGTGCGAGGCCCCCCTTCCCGCGAGGCCCTGTGCGACCGCACTGCTCGCACACCCCCTGAGGCGGCCCTGAGTAGGCGTGACCAATGCTGTATTACTCCAATAGAAACTCTTCTGGAACTTTACTCTCACTCTATTGGCCACAGGCAATGATTATGCCCCAAACAGAGTAAATATGACTACTTGAGAGGAAAATAATAACTCCGTAATAATTATTCTGGGAAAATTACTCTCGCAGAGTCTACTTTGCTAAGGACAGAGCTGCAGAGCCGCAGAGCCCAACTTCTTTAAAGGCCAACTTGCAGGTTGTATTTTTGTTCAATAAACAATGTGACTAGGCCAACGCTGACTTTCATGAAGAGGGGAAAGAAATTATCGAAATTGACCCAGTTTTAGCGTTTTTATCAAACATTTTGTCGACCAAACCACAAGCTCATGCATATTTTATTCCATGGATCAATAACGTGCGTGTGTCATCTTAATGCTGATGTCACGTCAGGTGCAGGGCAGCGAGGGGCTCTGAGAGTCACACACAGCTAGTGGCAGGCAGAGAGCCTTGCTACTACTAGCCGAGGAGTGATGAATGAAAATGTATCTGTTTCACCTAACACTATTGCTCCGTGATCATAGCCATCCATCTCTAAAGCTAACCACTATTTGTAAAAACCACAACCACGTTACCATATTTGTAATAATGTAAATCATTGTGTCGTTGTACATATTGTGTATACAACGTTAGAAGCTAACGTAGCTTAGCTTGGTAGCTATTGTGCTAACAACATGCTGCGACGTCTAGCTTGTTAGCCGGCATGAATGCCCGATTTAAAATGGTTCTCTCCTCTTTGTATACCTTTGTCCCCACAAGTATTCTGCCAGGGAACTTATGGACACGACAATAGTAGTAGTTATAAGGTGTTTGAGCTTGTAATGTTAGTTAGCTCATAGCTATCGTGTCCACGGTAGCCCCGTTTATCCTCAGTGGTGTGTGTGTCTCCTGTCTCCAGAAACTGGCTACCACGATAGCTATGAGCTAACTAACGTTACAAGCTCAAACACCTTATAACTACTACTATTGTCGTGTCCATAAGTTCCCTGGCAGAATATTTGTGAGGACAAAGGTATACAAAGAGGAGAGAACCATTTTAACAACAAGCTAGACGTCGGTGTTGTTAGCACAATAGCTACCAAGCTAAGCTAAGCTACATTAGCTTCTAACATTGTATACACAATATGAACAACGACACAATGATCAAACACCTTATAACTACTACTATTGTCGTGAGGACATTCCCCTTAACTGGAGTAACATAGTTGTCGCACATTTCTGTTTTGTGAAAATAAATACGCCCTTCGTTTTGGCTAACTCTGTGTCGTGCTGTTGGGGTTGCTTACAAACCATAACAAAGAGAGCACAATAACACACTTAAACACATCACATACCTCCCCATCCTCCCGCTTCCCCAAACGAAGGAATAGAAGAAGAAAAAAAAAAACGCCCTGTCCAGGGTTTATAAAATCATGAAAATGTCCGGGTTTTTCAGTTTCAGTTTCACGGCACTTTGTGAGCGTCTGAAGGCTCGTGCTGCATTTCTCGCCGAACATATACATTTAAACAGAATTAAAGTGCTATTTGTTGCCGTTCGAATGCCATCTGACTCGACAAAATCCGTTCATCGGTTCTCGAGTTACATGCAGATATGTCAGGCGAGCGTCTTTTTACGCGCGCACGTTAGATTATCTGATATTAGTCATCATAATCGGACTTTATAGAGTGAAATAGGACATCATGAACAATGTAAGAGAGCACAATAACACTCCAATCAAATAATACTAGTCACTCTTATGTAGCTATAGGCAATAACAAATAAATTAAGTCATGTCTCTGACCAGACCAGGAAATTATTATGTATAGCCTGGGAGTAAAATAAATAATTATATATATATATACACACACACACGCATATATACATACATATGACATATACCCGTCCATTCGAGGGAATGCTTTGATAACGAAAATTAAGCTTATATTATAATAATAATAATAATAATAGAAGTATTGTAATAATAATTTAAAAGAGAATAGGCTATCTTTAGTCAGCCTTAATTTAGACAGTATGGTCCTAGAGCTGCATTTAAAGAGGAAAAATCAAGCATAGTCTATATTAACCCTTTAATCGCCAAGGATGCCGTAACACGTCATTCTCCCCCATGAGTAATCTGCCAATGACTCCGTAACACGTCATTGAGATCAATATTTCAAAAATCTGTGATGGCAATCATATTTCACCAACGGAGACTTGAGATCTCCTGTTGATCTCCTCTCAACTCTCCAACGGTTCAACAGCGCCATCTGGTGGCCGATCGGGGGATCGCCCAAACAGCAAACCGGAAACAGAAAGTGGTGCTCATCCAAATTCGGTCCGACCACTCGCTATAGCTCCCGGGGCTCCATCTCGACACACTGGATAATCAATCGCTCGCCCTAACTCAATAAACAACGTTATTTGGACGTATATAGTATTATACAACCTGGAAATGGTTAATCTAGATCAACATCCCATAATAGCAAAATTTCTACTCCAAGCTGATCGCCCAACGGCCAGAGGAGACTGGGGTAAGTTTCAGCGTTTATTTTTACCGTGTTTGATACAAACTGCTCTGATGATCATATCACCCACACTACGTGAATCATCTAACGTTGGCCACGGAATTATAAACGACCCCCCCCCCCCCATCCGGTCAACATCAGATGATGAGTAGTAACTTCTAGAAGCACGTACATTTGACATTTTTTATCTGGCGCCGATCGCTATCAAACTGTATTTGATCATCAATATAATGCATTTAGGGCTATAAATCACGTTCTGCAGAATGCTGCAGAAAACGATAAAAACATATTTATACTTTAGACTGTATTTTAGTACATATGTGAATGAAAAAGTAGAACGTTGCTACATCCTAAACGATAGATAATTGACGTTGAATGGGCCATAGTAATGTCAATTTAGCAATACAATTTAAAAAGTTATAGCCCTGCAAAGAAGGGGAACTTCTCTATAGACAAATAGAGCTGGCAGAGGATGGTATAAGGATGTAAATAAGCGTGGCAGAGAAAGGGTTAATAAGAGAACAATTTGTTTATTTTTATTCTTATTTATTTACTCTTTTTCCCCCCTGCTGGTAGTATAAAAAAAAAGGGGAAAAGGTATCTCCAGTTTGGCGAATCGTTCGTTCATGCCGCTCTTCATCTTATTAATAGCCGATGGAATGTTTGAAAGTGACGGGTTGTCCTCCATGCGTTGCTCACTAGTGCCTCCCCTGCTCACTAGCGTATTTTACATCTTGAGCAATAATATTTGCGTCTTGTTCTAGCAGCGTTCTGTGATATCATCATTTGTCATATCAAGGGCACGTGGATGTCGGTGTCTACTGTGCATGGGCGTTGGGCGTGAACGGCTCCGTATCTGGCTTGCGCATATTACATGGCACTGTTGCAGGGGAGTTTTGAAAATGAAAACCCCCTTTGAGCGTTGCCGCTGGAAAACGAAATTGCCTGCCAAAACGGCGTTGGCTTTTAACTTGGACATGCAAACGAAATAATTCGAAAATTAAACGTTGTGGGCGGCTAAGTAGCGCAGTGGGCAAGGCGCTCACCACTAACGCAGGATATGCTGGGTTCGAGCCCAGCTCTCGGCGTTGCTTCCGGCTTGGCTGGTCGTTCATACTAATACAATTGGCAGTATTAGGGGGTGGGAAAGCCGGTGGGTGGGGATCAGACGTTGTGGACAGCGACTCCTACAGGTCGGTTGGTGCGCCTGTACAGCAGAATCAGGAAGTGTCAGGGGCAGCATGAGCCTCCCACGCATTACTCCTCGCCACTGAGAGATCGCGCTGTGCAGGTGAAAAAATGCAACGGCTGCCTCCTCATGTCCCGGAGGGGACACGTGATGCAAGGCTTTGTCCACATTGCAGCCGACCAGTGGGAGGCATGGTCTAACAACGTTCGAGACAGGGGAGGGTAGAATTGGATAATACGAAATTGGGATGGGAGAAAAATAGAAAATGGGGAGAAAAAGTAGATACAAATAAAATAAAAATGAAACGTTGTAAGTGTAACCATGGCCTTATATAACAGGAGGTGCAAATCCAGAGCCAGCAGAATAATGAAAGACCCCCACGACCCCAACAACAGCTTGTTCAAGCTGCTGCGGTCAGGCAAGCGCCTACGGACACACGCTGCGAGAACAGAGAGACTCTGGCTCAGCTCCTTCCCCCAGACCATCAGAACACTGAACACTGAACTCTCCACTCACAAGTACACATGAGCACACACAGACACACACACAGACACAGACACAGACACACACACACACACACACACACACACACACACACACACACACACACACACACACACACACACACACACACACACACACACACACACACACACACACACACACACACACACACACACACACACACACACACACACACACACACACACACACACACACACACACACACACACACACACACACACACACACACACACACACACACACACACACACAGACACACACACATTTTAGTCTGAACCAGATTCCTTGCAGAGCGATCACTCTAGTGTTTCTATTGTCTGTGAACCTGTGGCCAGAGTGAGAAATACCTTTTAGAGCTATATTTTCACAAACACATGTGACAATCATACTTTAACATTATACACCGGCATCCTGCCGTGCCCCTTTTGTGAATGAGTTACCCATACTGTTACCAGTGGTGAGCCGCCATTCGCTTTGACTGAAATGAAAGGTTTTCCTCTGTCACAGAGTGCTTTCTTTGTTTCCATGGTGCTATGATTCTGTCAGAATCCCAGAGAAAAGAGCGGGAGGGGGGTGGGGGGAATCAATGTTTCCCCCCACAACAACAGCCATAGCCTCGCAGGCTGCCACTTCACATACATGCACACACACACATGCACACACACAAATGCACACACACACATACACACACGCACGCACGCACGCACGCACGCACGCACGCACGCACGCACGCACGCACGCACGCACGCACGCACGCACGCACGCACGCACGCACGCACGCACGCACACACACACACACACACACACACACACACACACACACACACACACACACACACACACACACACACACACACACACACACACACACACACACACACACACACACACACACACACTCAGTGAGCAAAAAATATAGTTGCAGTGACAAAATACAAAATAGCTTTTCCATTACTGTTTTCCATACAAAGTTTTATAAATGTATTCACATTTTTAGATGCAAAGCAGCATTTTTACGACCCGCCATGACAACGCATTGCATGGCGGTTAGAATGTCGTCCGACTTGCTCTGGAAATCTGACTGCACGAGTCGCGGAAATCTCACAGGATTTCATCTTCAGGGCTAGGCGACGCAGTACCTCTCAGCCGATGCAATGCATGATGGGAAACAACTTGCTCTGGTCTGCGCAAATCGACCATTGGCTTAGAAAAGTTGTCACCACCCACAAGGAAGTTATGGAAGTCTATCAGATAGACGTCTCATTTATTATTATTATTATTATTGGATTCAGGAGTAAGTTTGTGTACCAAGAGCTTCTTCAAATAACGTTACTTTATCTTATCCATCATTATTCCAAGATAAACTTCATGAAGTGTCAGACAGACACCAAATAATTTTTATCAGAGTACTGACATTCACAATTGAACACTTTACACATTCCTCATAAATGCTGTCTTAATAACCATCTCTGCAATGGAGTTTATATATATAAATAACAATATCAACCCCCCTGAACAAATAGTTGGTGATTGCTTCAAGCCGATTCTACAGACGGACTGTTTCTATCATTGGAATTAAATAATTATAATGATAATAAATACGATTTTGCATTTATAGTCGTGACTCAATGAGCAATCTGAGCATTACCGCTCGTATGTACAGTATACTTCACTAAGCTGTCTGGCTCACGTGCCGTTTAACCCAATCATGTGATATAATGAAATAGACTAAGAATCATATGCGGCGGGTGAGCTGAACATTAGGGGAGGCTATAGTCGTGAGTCGCGTGGAGCGTGCAAAAAAAAAATCCTTTTTTCTTTTTTGCGTTCACAAGTTGCAGTGCCGACGGCAATGAAGGAAAAGATTTTCATACTTTGGATCTCATCATGCTTTGAAAACAATACAGTAGCTCTAAAAAGTTTCCACGATTTGATGAACTCTGTCTGACTCTCATCATGCCCTCATAGAGCAAGCCCTTGTTTGCCAAGATAAAGCAACATACAATAGCCTCAGGTGATCCGGTGTTATGCCCAGGGGTAGCTGGTGCTGCTGCTGGCAGTTTCTGAATTACTTTGTTTATATGTTGCCTTGGAAAAAGTCTGTATATCCATTTTGCTTTTTGAATTTTGACTCAAAATAGCGCGAGTCAAGTTCGCTACAAATCAATTGGTGGGCGGAAATTTGGAATGCAGATGTTTACAAAAAATGCTTTTCTGCTGGATCAGGATGTGATTGGCTACATTATTTAACCTGAGCCTACCCATAATCACCAGATTTTCACCAGGGGGCTGCAGCGACAACACACACACAATATAGTAGCCTATATAATTCTGCGCACATATATCATTTTCAAAATTCCCAGCATAGGAGTGGTAACACCGAGGTCCATGAGAGTGTATAGCAGGGGTGCCCAACCGTTTTTGAACCAAGATCTACTTTTTAATTTACCACCTAGCCGAGAGCTACCAGCCAAAATTGTATATTGTAAGCCATCATTTGAGGCTTTATAAAAGCAGCATAATGAACACAAATCTGTCAGTGCCGAGTCCGACCTCATCTTAAATAACAAACAGCATTGCATGTTGTAGTTAACAAGGAGAGGCAGAGTTTTTTTTCAATTTTTCTTTTTCTTTTTTATAATCAAATTTTATTAATCGAGATCTACTTGAAATCAGCCCGCGATCGACTGGTTGGGCACCACTGGTGTATAGGATATTAAAATAAAAATAAAAAAAATCTAAAAACGTAATATTACGTTTTTGGCGCTCAACGGTTGGCGAGCACGTAATAACATTTTATTTGTATTTTCATGACACATTGCATCCTTTTTTTGGTCACTATCTTTCGTCATTGCATGTTTGTCATGTCCTATTCCAATAAAAAAAATGTTTTTACTTATAATTGTATTATATTCTATTGCTATATTTCATTTAGTTTATATCCCATTCAATTTTATTCAACCTCTTTATTTACAGTTGTCCAGCCCTTTATTTACTCCACCTCTTTATTGTATTATCTGTCTGTTAATGTCTGTCTGCTAATGACGCACCGAAAACGACCAAAGCAAATTCCTTGTATGTGAAAACTACTTGGCAATAAAGACCTTTCTGAATCTGATTCTGATTAATTTCTCCATCACCGCAAATCCGCCCCTCAAATAATATTCACGGGACAATGCATTGGGAACTTGTGTCCCACGAGGAGACAATTATTGCGTGGATCGGAATACGGGCGCACGTGGGAGCTTGCGCAGAATCACCCATATTTTTCCACTGCCATGTTTGGATATCCCAACTGCGCTCAGACTGGGATATGAGATCCCAAATTTGTTTATTTAGTTTATTCTGTATTGTATTTAGTTTATTTATTTATTTTTATTTCGTTTGTCATCGACAAATAAATTATTTTGAGCAGACCTGTCCATAGTGCTGAATCTTTATACCGAATTTAAGCAATGTGCCAGTGAAGATATTTTATAATTAACAAATATTTTGAGAGAGCAAGTTGTATTAATGCTTAGTTAGGATAATAGAACCTGCAATGTTTGTAAGGTCAATTCATAAAGACATAATAATTGACCTGGCATGTATTAGAAACGTAGACCAAACTATTAGTTAGCTAACGTTAGCTGCAAGCTAGCTAGCTAGCTGGTGTTATCCTAGCTAGCTAGCTACAGTGTTATCAACATTGACTTTGCTGTCATTCATTTGCTGTCTGACTTTTCTTCCTTGCTAGTTAGCTGGTGTTTTTAGCTAACTTAACGTTTGCTAACTGTCTTTTCCTCTCAAAGCACTTCTGCCGGCCTGTGGAGCAGCCTCCCCCAAATGGAAGAAGGTGGACAAGAGGAGCGAGATGAACGATTGAGAAATCAACAAGCACAAATCGAATCACTGACGAGTATAAATACTGTTATATTATTGTACTTGGCCATCGCGTCCCGCTCTTAAGCCATTCCGAGATATACCTCATCTCATGTACCTATTGTACACCATCAACGAAAAAACAAATATGCCCATCACCTGCCGGGCCCCGCCCCTATAGAGGCGTACTCTATAAGATACTAGGCATGGTCACCAAACACTCTTCCTCTATTTTCGTTTCCATCATAACGGTCGCAAGACGCCTTATGTAACTAGTTGTTATGAAAAGATTAGAGAAATTGCGTAATGTTGAAAGTTTACCGGAGGTTTGCTTACCCCTGGAATCTTCGGGGCATGTTTCAGCGACACGTCGGGCCTATTCTGATGTTTCCTCGTCTGGTGGCAGCAGATCAAGGAGCAGCGTGCAAGGTTTGGCTATCGAGCCGGCTTGTACACAGGTAGGCCCTGTGTCATCAGGCATTGATGTTGGTGTTAGTAATGCTGTGGAGTGTGTTTCGGCGCCAGGGGCGGGGTGGCTTGGTGAACGTTCCACTGCAGTGGACGATTTCCTGGCTATCCTGGAGCATGCTTCTTACACTAATAATAATAATAATAATAATGGATTGGATTTATATAGCGCTCTTCTCTGACTCAGAGCGCTTCACATAGTCCATTATTCGTTCATACACAGTCATACCGGTGGTGATAAGCTACAATTGCAGCCAGAGCTGCCCTGAGGCAGACTCACGGAAGCGTGGCGAATAATCATCGCCTACGGCCCCTCCGACCACCACCAACATTCATTCACATGCATACACATTCATACGAGGCACGTAGGTTAAGTGTCTTGCCCAAGGACACAACGGCAATGGGATGGACATGGGCTTGAGCGGGATTCGAACCACCAACCCTTCGATCATTGGACGCCCCGCTCTACCCCTGAGCCATAGCCGCCCCACCCCTGAGCCATAGCCGCCCCTAATGCTACTAATGCTACTGCTAATGCTAATGTTGATGCTGAAATGGGTCGTTGTTCTAATATTCCCCGCCGCGGGACGTTGCCGCTTTTCCCTCCTCTTGCCTGGTTCATTGATGAAGGTCAGTCGGTTGCTAATGTGGGGGGTTTCGCTGAGTCTTATTTACCTTTTTTACGGGTAAAAGGGCTAACAACAGGGTGCAGGCCGGGTGTACCGTGGCTACGTAGCCAGGTAGCTTTGTTCCTGTGCCCCGGCGGGGATGAACGATGTCCCACCCGGCCGATGCTTGAGAGCGAATTGGCTCGGAGGGTGGCAGTATGGACGGATGAGTGTTATACTGCTGCAGGATGGTTTGTAGCGGCGGCCAGTGTTATGGCTCAGCTGGCTATTTTCCTATCCACATTGGCATCGAGTAGTGGGGCTATGGGTCCAGCCGACATTGTAAACATGTTGCATGTTTGTGGTGTTATAGAGATCTTGACTCAGTCGCAAGCTATAACTGCGGGGAGGATTAGGATGCTATCAACGTTTGTTGTTAGGCATGTCTGGTTGGAGCACTCTCCTCTTGGGGAAGAGGATAGGTTTTCTCTCCTCACGACTCCTTTTTCCACGGAAGGACTTTTTGGTCGTTCTGTGGAGGCGCAGGCGGTTGTTGATCTGGGTCCCACACCGCCTCACGCTGTGCAGCCAGAGGTTGGAGCACGGCCTCGTCAACGACTGTGGCGAGGCCCTCGACAGGCGGCCATGTTTCCCCCGCCAGTGGTACCCTGGCTGGAGAGTCAACAGGGATCCACAAGGCCGACAGCCTTGGCGGCCGAGGGATCGGCCATTTTGGGTGTATTCGGCTTGGATAAAACAAGCCGTCGTCATTCTGCCGCGAGCAGCCCGCTCCCCGTTCAATCCTCTCTCCGTTACCCACGGAAGCGGGGCTCTGATCGTTTTCCTTTGGCTGCGGGCCGCGAACCTTCTTTGAAGCGCATGCGGCCCCACTTTTCACTTCTCATGGGGACAGGGGCTGACACCCAGTTGATGGCTGAGCCTGGGTCTGTCCGTGAGAATGTTGTGCTGTCGCGTGGCTCCTGCACCACACGTTGTGTGATGGGTGAGCCTGGTGTTACAGCTGCCACTAGCTACAGTGGTCAGCAGGGGGACTCGAGGCCTCTTCTGTTGAATGCACAGCAAGGGTTACCCCGGCCTCCCCTGACGTCTGCCACTCCCGTGAGAGCGGCAGTGGTCTGCAAAGGAGAGGCGAGCGTGATTTGGGTGATAGCAATATCACTGCAGGGCTACGGCGTGTAGGAGCCCATGGGGTCCTCACGCCTTGCGTGTCTAGCTGTAGAACAACTCCTTAGCATGCGCTAGAGGGGTGTTCAGGGGGGGGGGGGGTGTGTCAACCAGTTTGATGGCAGCTTCTCCCGTATCAAACCGGCCCTTTCTGTCGGGGTCCCCCCTTGGGTGCGTCGCACAGCGGGAGGGACCAGGCCAACTATCTACTGTTCCTTGCGGCCCAGCGTCAGTTGACGGCGGGTGCGCTGTGGGATTATTTTCACATATGGCGATAAGAATGCCGTTTGGAGGGGTGTATAGAGAGAATGTTGAGGGAGGGGCTTGTGTTGCAGTTCGCACAACCCCACCCTCCGTTCTCAGGTTTGGTGCCGACCCTATTGTCAGAGTCAGAAGCAGTAACAGCCCTGGCCGACGAGATCCAATCTCTGTTGGCGAAGCAGGCCGTAGTTGTGGTCCCGAGAGAGGACGCAATGTCAGGCGTCTACTCCCGTTATTTTCTGGTGCCCAAAAAAACGGGAGGGGTCAGATCTATACTGGATCAGAAGGGGAGACTCAGAAGGGGAGACTGGTTCACCTCCATAGACCTGAAGGATGCGTATTTTCACATCCCGATTTTCCCTCCTCACAGGAAGTTCCTGCGGTTCCTGTTTCAGGGCGTAGCGCACGAGTACCAGAGGTTGCCGTTCGGCTATTCTCTGGCTCCCCGCACATTCACCAGGTGCGTGGCGACTGCGCTGGAGCCTCTACGTCGTCGGGGAATACGGGTTCTATTCTATCTCGACGACATTCTACTCCTCAGTCGTTCGGAGGAGGTTGCCAGGTCTCATACCAGGCTGGTGGTGGAATTCCTCACCAGGCTGGGTTTTGCTGTGAACTGGAAAAAGAGTACACCTCTTCCCAGTCAACAGGTGGAGTACTTGGGCTTGACGCTGAGGTCAAGGCCCATGATTGTAACCCTCTCGGAGCAGCGGAGGGTGTCTATCCTTCACGTGCTTGGGGGTTTCCGTCTGGAAGGGACGGTCACGGCGCTGCAAGTGATGCGCCTGCTCGGTATGATGGCATCTGCTCACACGGTGGTTCCTCTTGGCCTCCTCTTCATGAGGAGGATACAGAGGTGGTTTTTCTCTATGGGAATAGATCCGGTGAGGGACAAGTGGAAACGGTTGACGGTTCCTTTGTCAATATGGGGAGATCTCGCCCATTGGAGGAGGCTGGGTATCCTCACCATTGGGGTCCCCATGGGCAGCAGGCGCTCACACGTCACAGTCTTCACCGGCGCCTCTCTCACGGGTTGGGGAGGGACGTGTCGGACCCACGCAGTGGGGGGCAGCTGGACGAAGGTCCATGCTGGCCCGTCTACCCCGCACATCAATGTGTTGGAATTGAAGGCGGTCCTCCTGGTCCTCAAACGGTTCGACCACCTGGTGGTAGGCGAGCACGTTTTGGTCAGGACAGACAGTATGACGGCAGCGGCGTATATCAACAGGCAGGGTGGGACTCGTTCCATCCGCCTGCACCGGCTGGCGGTCGAAACTTTGGCTATGGGCATCTCGCAGGCTGCGCAGTCTGAGTGCGCTCCACATCCCTGGGGCGGAGAATGTGGGCGCGGATGTGATGTCTCGGGGCGGTCCTCGTTACGACGAGTGGGAACTCCGCCCCGATATAGTCAGGCAGATCTGGGATCGCTTCGGGGAGGCCTCGGTGGATCTGTTTGCGAGCCGACGTTCTCACAAGTGCCCCTTGTGGTTCTCGGTCAGTCGAGCAGATCATCCCCCCTTGGGGGTGGATGCCTTCTCGATCTTTCCATGGCCACCCGGTCTTCTGTACGCCTTTCCTCCTGTATAGCTGTTGGAGCGGATACGGAGGGAGCGCAAGACGGTGATCCTGGTCGCGCCGGACCGGGGCACGGCAGTGTGGTTCCCGGTCTTGATCCAGCTGCTGATCGCTCCGCCTTGGGTTATTCCTTGGTCGGCGACGGCCCTCTCTCAGCAACACGGGTCGCTGTTTCAGTACCCGGTGTTGGGCCAACGCCTGTTGGTGTGGCTGGTGGAAGGGTAAGTCTGGAGAGGATGGACCCTTCTGTGGTTTATACCATCCGGAATGCGCATGCTCCCTCCACTGTCGCGCTTTACGCGGGCAGATGGCGTATGTTCCAAGAGTGGTGTAAGGCAAGGGGCCGGGACCCAGTCTCCTGCCCCCTGGATGCTGTCCTTGGTTATCTCCAGTCTCTCCTTGGTAGACTGTCGGCTTCGATATCCTCCTATCATGAGGGGTTTGACGGGGATGTCTTGTTCAGCCACCCTCTTGTGAAGCGTTTCCTGCTTGGCGCTCGACGCGTTAAGCCGGTGCAACGCCCTTTGGCTCCGAGTTGGGATTTTCAATTGGTCCTTGGTCGGTTGTCCTTGGCCCCGTTTGAGCCGCTTGAGCAAGCGCCGTTGGGACGGCTGTCTTTCAAGACCGCGTTCTTGCTGGCTGTCACCTCCGCTAAACACGTGGGTGAGCTCTGTGCTCTTTCGGTACATCCAGAGTGCCTGTCTTTTCGTTCCGATTGCGGTGCCACTCTGCGGCCTAATCCTGCTTTCGTGCCTAAGAATATCC
This sequence comes from Notolepis coatsorum, assembly GCF_963971535.1. Lineage (NCBI taxonomy): Eukaryota > Metazoa > Chordata > Actinopteri > Aulopiformes > Paralepididae > Notolepis > Notolepis coatsorum. The sequence continues at coordinate 49,628,797 of NC_140184.1, read as the reverse complement.
GGAGTTCCTTCCGCTCCAGGGATATTGTGGTTCAGGCGTTTCATCCGCCTCCTCACGCTAGTGAGTTAGATGCGGGCCTTCACCTGTCATGTCCGGTCCGTGCTTTGGGAATTTACCTCAGCGGTACTCAGGACCTCAGGGTTACCGATCAGCTTTTTGTCTGTCACGGTGGTTCTCGTGCCGGTAAGGCACTATCGAAACAGCGCCTGTCCCATTGGTTGTGCGAGGGTATTGCCCTCTGCTACACGTTGGCCGGGCTGGATCCCCCTGGGGGCGTCAGGGCGCACTCCACTCGTGGGGTGGCAGCCTCTGCCGCTCTGCTGGGTGGGGCCTCGGTGGAGGACATCTGTGCTGCAGCTTCATGGTCCTCCCCGGGCCCCTTTGTAAGGTTTTACCTCATGGACATGACCGGGGGTTCTGTCTCCCAGGCGGTTCTGGGGTCTGTGGCCTTTCCTGCTTCCCGTCCTTTGGTAGGGTAGCAGGAGTGTGTGGGTATGGGCCACAGTGTGTTAGGTCACACGTGGTTCCGCCTGTGCTGTGTGTTCAAGGGGTTCTAGTTCCCTCTTGCTCGCACTCGGGTGGAGTTGACTGCGCCCCCCCTTCATTAGGAAGGATGGGGTGACGGGCCTCCCCAACCCCTTGATGTGGGCTTACGGGTCCTCAGGGGGTACATCTGTCGGGCCTCGCGTCCGCTCTACCCCATATCTCGGAATGGCTTAAGAGCGGGACGCGATGGCCAAGTACGATAATATAACGACCAGTTATATGAGTACTGGCTAAGCGTCCCGCTCTTAAGCGGCCCTGAGTTCCCTTGAGGAATCGTTTCCTGGAAACGGGTTTTTTGGCGAGGAAGAGTGTTTGGTGACCATGCCTAGTATCTTATAGAGTACGCCTCTATAGGGGCGGGGCCCGGCAGGTGTTTCAAGTTTCTTTAATAGTTGTCATACAGAAGTACAGAATACTTTCATACAAAATGCTTCTTACTGTTACGCTCCAGAGACTGTGCTAGACAAGATAGTATCAAATAACATAGTATAGCATGTAATTTAGAAGAAGAAAATGAGGTCACAGTGTTCGGTATAGACATATGTACAATGTTCTGAGTTACCATATAATATACAATACTATGCAGTGTACTAATGTACAGTACTATATAGTGCAAAGCAGAAATGGGATGAGGTACAATTTAGGTACAATTTACAGTAAGGTGTACGAGTTGTAGTGCAATCCTTCATCAATAAATATAAAGTGTGGGGAGTGGGTGCTACAGTGTGTTTGTTTAAAGTGGGTGTGTGCTATAAAGTGTGTGGAGTGGGTGCTACAGTGTGTTTGTTTAAAGTGAGTGTGTGCGTGTGGATGTGTGTGCTATGTGCGTTTGGTGGTTGTTGTTGTGTAGTGTTCATTGTTCGTTTAGCAGCCTGATGGCCTGGGGATAGAAGCTTCTTCTGAGTCTTTCTGTGCTCGCCTTGAGACTCCGGTATCGCTTGCCTGACCGCAGCAGTTCAAAGAGGCAGTTGTTCGGGTGACTGGAGTCTTTAATGATTCTCTTAGCCTTGCCCTTGCAACGCTTGTTGTAAATGTTCTGGAGGGTGGGGAGCCCCCCTCCAATTGTGCGTTCGGCTGAACGTGTCACTCTTTGTAGTCTGCTTCGGTCTTGTGCAGTGCTATTCCCAAACCAGGAGGTGATGTTGCCGGTCAAGATGCTCTCTATTGTACATGAGTAGAAGTTCTTAAGGATCTTCTGACTGACTTGGAACTTCCTTAGGCGCCTGAGGAAGTAGAGGCGTTGTCGTGCCTTCTTCACAACACTGTCAATGTGTGTGGTCCATGTCAAGTCCTCGGATATGGAGGCTCCGAGGTACTTAAAGCTGTTGACTCTCTCAACCGGTGCCCCGTCGATGCTGAGGGGGCTGTAGTCCTTGACCCCCGACCTCCTGAAGTCCACAATCATCTCCTTTGTTTTGCTGACGTTCAGGGAGAGGCTGTTTTCCTGGCACCATCCCGCCAGGACCTTGACCTCTTCCAGGTAGGCCCTCTCGTCGTTGGCAGAGATCAGGCCCACCACCACTGTGTCGTCAGCAAATTTGATGATTGTATTGCTACTCCGCTGAGCCACACAGTCGTGTGTGTACAGGGAGTAGAGGAGGGGACTCAGAACACAGCCCTGGGGGGCCCCTATGTTGAGGGTGATGGATGAGGAGGTGCAGTTGCCTGCTCTCACCACCTGGGGTCTGCCAGTCAGGAAGTCCAAGACCCACTGGCAGAGGTCATAGTTCAAGCCCAGGTCCCTGAGCTTGGCTATGAGTATGGAGGGGACTATGGTATTGAATGCCGAGCTGTAGTCGATGAATAGCATTCTCACATAGTTCCCCTGCCTCTTGTCCAGGTGTGATGCTGCTGTGTGCAGCACATGGGCTATGGCGTCCTCCGTGGACCTGTTGGGGCGGTATGCAAATTGCAGGGGGTCCATGTTGATGGGGAGGGAGGAGCAGATGTAGCCCTTTACTAGCTTCTCAAAGCACTTCATGGCTATGGAGGTGAGAGCTACAGGGCGGTAGTCGTTGAGGCAAGCAGGCTTGGATTTTTTGGGTACAGGGATAATAGTGGACTTCTTCAGGCAGGTGGGGATGACAGCCTGTTCTAAGGACAGGTTAAATATGTCAGTGAATACTGGGGCCAGTTGGTCGGCACAGACTTTTAGGACGCGGCCGGGGATGCCGTCCGGACCTGCTGCCTTCCTGATATTCACTTTTTTAAAGGTCCGCCTCACCTCATGCTCTGTTACCCTGAACACTGCGCCTCCATCAGCAGCCGACCCCCCCCCCCCATTGCCGTGGCTTGTGAGCTGGTGTTGTTATTACCAGCATCAAACCTCGCATAGAAGGTATTGAGGTCATTTGCTAAGGAGATGTCACTGTTCAGTTTGAGGGAGGCGCCTTTGTAGTCTGTCATCGTTTTGAGCCCCTGCCACATAGCTCTAGAGTCAGCTTGTTCAAACTGGAGTTCAATTTTATCCCTGTAGCGCCGTTTGGCCTCTGACACTGTCCTCCTTACGTTGTATCGCGCCACCTTGTGGTCATTCATGTTGCCTGCCACTAGGCCGTCGTTGTATGCTTTGGTGCGCTCTCTCAGAGCTTCACGGACGGATTTGTCTACCCAGGGTTTTTGATTTGGGTAAACTCTCATTTTGGTAGTGGGGATTGTTTCTTCCACCAAAGTACAAACATAGTCCAGCACTGTCTCCGTGTAGACATTAATGTTATCTGTGTCGCGGAACACATTCCAGTCTGTGCAGTCAAACGCAGACCGGAGCGTCTCCCCCGACGTCAAATCCCATTTCTGCACCTCTCGCGAGACTACAGGAGTACTTTTGATTCTCTGTTTGTACATTGGTGAAAGAAAGATGGACGCGTGATCTGATTTACCAAAGCCACTATCAGAATGAGCCTTGTAGCCACCTTTAAATTGCGTGTAACAGTGATCTAGGATGTTACCGCCTCTGGTGTTGCAAGTCACATGCTGATAGAAGTCGTATGATGGGCGTATTTGGGCGTATTTGTTTTTTCGTTGATGGTGTACAATAGGTACATGAGATGAGGTATATCTCGGAATGGCTTAAGAGCGGGACGCTTAGCCAGTACTCATATAACTAGGTTATATACATAACCTGTCGTTCTGAGACATAACCAAGTACCAAATAGATTAACACCAGAGGTCTTGCAGAACAGCCGTGTACCAGCCTATTTCAAATATGCCACTGGATTCACTTACGATCAATTCAATAATCTATGTACTGTTTAGCATACCTAGCAGTGAAACAGCACAGCAAACGTCAGTCCCATTGACATATAGCAGAAGTGATTGGCAAATTAACACAATGCCCCTGCGTGTGCAGCTCTTGCTTGTTCTTATGAAACTGAGACAAAATCATGATTTAAAAGATTTGGCATTTAGATTTATGATTGATGAACGAAGTGTTGGTACTTTGTTCAATGCATGGGTGGACTACATGTTCACAGTTCTAGGGGAACTACCCGCATGGCCTCATAGAGACATAATAATGGCACAAATGCCAGGAAAGTACAGAGGAATTTCCTACAATGATGGCAATATTAGACTGTACAGAGTTAAAAATTCAAACCCCAACTTCCAAAGCTACTCAACCTACAAGTCTGCAAACACATTGAAATCCCTCATAGCATGTGATCCACGAGGTTCTGTAATATTTTGTTCAACTCTTTTCACTGGATCTATGTCTGACAAAGAAATAGTTAGGCAGAGCAACTTTATTAAGCTGATGAAAAATCTGCTTAAACATGGCTATCTGCAGGAAGGGGATGGGGCTTATGGTAGATAAAGGATTTTTAATTGAAAATGACCTACAAGAAATTGGACTTGAAATAAACATCCCAACCTTCGTCAGAGGAAAAAGGCAGATGCCCTCTACAGATGTGGCTGCACACAGGATACATGTTGAACGTGCTATATCAAAGATAAAGACATTTAAAATTGTGTCAGAGAGGATCCCTAACATAATGTAGCAGGGTGGATTATCCCTGCTTAGTGGGAACGGTTGCTGGCAGTCACAAGGTAGCTGGACACAGCAGAGCTCCGTCTGACTGCACCCTCGTCTTTGGGCCTGGAGCGTCAAACTGGGACCCGGTAGTGGGAGTGAATGGGGCCCGGGATTTACCAACCTGGTTTGGTACTCTGGTCTTCCCCGCCTCTCCGGAGCGGTCAGCAGTACTTCCCCACTTGCTCTCACTTCCCTGTTTACCTCCGTTAACCCTCCCACACCTAGTGACTGATGTGCATAAATGGATTCGTTCCTCCCGCAAGCAGTACCCTCCCTGGATGACCACTAGAAACCTTATAATGAAAAGAGGAGAGTTGGGTAGGAAGGGGTTAATCATATATACGTTACCCACACCAAAAGAGTTAATACTGGGCACAGGAATGGACACGCACACAGAACCCCATTGAAGTCTTTATATTAATTGTACTGTTCAGTTACAATTATTTAATAGGAGTGGTCGAATGGACTGAAGTCCTACTCAGTGGCGGCCGCCACTGGGGGGCGCTAGGGCGCCGCCCCCCCTCAGGCCCTGCCCTGGTTATATGAGAGAATAACAAGAAAGATTCTTTTTTAGTTTTTTGTTTTATAGCCCTATAAATAATATAAACATGTTTAAAATGAATAATATTTACTCATATTAAGTATGTTTGTGTTTCCAATGCACAATATAACGTTAATAAATAAAATAATAAATACTCGTTTTCTTGACTCACTTTTATTTATTTTTGATTTTTTTCTCTGCCCGGGCTAGACGCGATAGCGCTCTGAGTGCGCGTCACTGTGTGATCGCTGTATCCGTAGCAGCCAATCAGTGCGTAACGCGTTGTGCGTTGAAATATGACTATTATGTTGGAATCCGGGCACGATCTGAAGCGGTCTAGGCAGCAGCGTCCAGAATTTCTGTAGCCGCATTTCGCGGAGGCGCTCTCTGATTGGCTGACGCCAGTATTTTTTTCCGTAGCAGCATTTCGCGGAGACGATCTCTGATTGGCCGAATCCACTTTCTAATGTTCCAATTCTAGCTTATTCTAGGTTGGTGCGGTAGAGATAGTTGTTGTTGTTGTGTAGCTGTTTGTCTTAGAGCGTGACTGCAAGTTCTTTAGACGGTTAAGCTTAGGCACTCTTTCAAAGTTGGTTAAGGTTAGAGTTTGTCTTAGAGCATGGCGATAGAACGCCAGGTAGTTTGCAGTCTGTTCGACGCGGAAATGGACAAAGAAATCAAACTACTTGTTGTGTGGTGCTAACTGCTAACAGCAACAGCTAACAAGCTATATGGCAGTCTGGACAGTGGACTGGATATACATCATCAACAGCGGATTATACACTTTATCAAGCCCTCCGGCTTGATATACATCAACAGTCTGGGGGGTCGGGACAACAGTGAGTGGACCACGTAAACAGTGAGTTAATTCGGTCTCTCTCTCGCTCTCTCGCTCTCTCTCTCTCCCCCTCTCTCTCTCTCTCTCTCTCTCTCTCTCTCTCTCTCTCTCTCTCTCTCTCTCTCTCTAATTTCGCCGCGGGTAGAGCATAACCACTCAGACAATGAATGGTAACTTGTTTAAAATGACAATATATACAGATGTGTTTCTTATTGAACGATCTGAGAGAGAGAGAGAGAGAGAGAGAGAGGGAGAGAGAGAGAGAGGGAGAGAGAGGGAGAGAGAGAGAGAGCGAGAGAGAGAGAGAGAGAGAGCTGTGCGTGTTTGTGTTGGGCTATTGGAAACGTGGTTGCATTTGACTGACTGTGATCATATATTGATCGATGGCAATGGTGATAATATTCGCCAATGCGTGCCTTGTACATGTTTGCAAAATGTTTGGTATAGCGCCCCTAGTGGCGAAGCATCCACGAGCCGCCACTGGTCCTACTATAGCTCCTGTGTGTAACTCAATACCTCATAAACACGTATATTATACACCCACCTCTGGGTTAATATCAAGGATAATATACTTCACTGTGTTTGACTCATCACCCACGTCTGGGTCTTCACCCTGTATAATACCTCAAAAGGCTTTAATTATACGGCCAGAATAATACCTCAAAAGGCTTTAATTATAATGCACCAGGTCTGTAACTTCCCCACAGGGTAATTGGATGGGAAAATATTATTAAACACACATGTTATCACACTCAAAGGAAAGGAAAGAAAACAAAAGTGTGGGCCCACTAATACCTTGCAAAAGCCCTATTCTAATGCCGGCATATATTGTTTGGGGTTCCCCTTATGAACTGTAGTTAGCAACGTTAACTTCGCCCGCAGGCCGCACCACACTGTGTAACGTGCAATAGATCCTGGGCACCGAAGCCCTAATGTACTCTACCAAAATGGCGGCCGCGCCGCTCCACCACCGTCCGGATGGCAAGATGGCGTTGAACGCTCTCGTCGCAGGTGCTAGCAAGCGGGGCTGGAGCAGGGGCAGTGGTGGGTTGAGAGCGCGTGCTGTGTGCTGGCGACCTCTGCTGGACGGGACGACTCCCGTGCTGGCTGCTCACAGCCGGTGCAGAGCTGATGCAGAACGCCGGTGAAGACAGCTGCTGACGGCCGGAGCAGACTGTTTGTAGGTCCTGTTTCCTGTTGTAAATTCTCTTGCGTCGATGGGACGCCTGCTTCGCCGTGGCCTCAGCGGCCTCCGTGGCGGCCTTTAGTCGCTCGTGGTGACTCTGCACCCACTCGTCTAGGTCCGCCGCCCCCTCCTCAATGACGTCTCTGCCCCCCAGGACATCCCAGGGCATCCTAGCGTCCCTCCCGAAGAGCAGGTAGAAGGGAGAGTATCCCGTAGAGGAGTGCACGTGGCAGTTGTACATTAGTACCAACTCGGGTAGGTGTTCCTTCCAGTCCCGCTTCTTCTCTGCGGGCAGACTACGCAGCATGTCATGCATTGTCCGATTGAACCTCTCGCATTGCCCATTCCCCTGGGGATGGTAAGGCGTGGTGCGGCTCTTTGAAATTCCGTACAGTCGGCAGAGCTCCTTGATGACACTCGACTCGAAATTCCGCCCTTGATCGGCATGGAGTCGGGCAGGGCAACCGTAGTACACAAACCAGTACTTGATGATGGCAGCGGCAGTGGTCTTCGCAGTCTGGTCTTTGGTCGGTACGGCAATAGTGAATCTGGTGAACATATCGGTCAGCACCAGTACGTTCTCGTAGCCACCCGCCGACCTCTCCAATACGGTGAAGTCCATGGCCAGGACCTCCATGGGTGCCGTCACGTTAGTGCATGTCATCTGGGCCTGGGCTTTAGGGAACACATCGCGGGCTAATGCTCATCGCTTGCATTGCTGCACCCAGTTCTTCACCTCTTCTGCCATTCCGATCCAGTAATAACCTCGCCTCATCAGGTCCACCGTCCCCCGTCCCCCGTAGTGTCCCGCATCTTCGTGCTGGGTCTCGTAGATCCACTGTCGCAGAGCGGTGGGCACCACCAGCTGGAAAACCTCCTCCCCGTCGCGGGGATCGCTGACGCGCCGAAACAGTATTTGTTGGTGTAGACGGAACCGCTCCCACTGCCCGTATAACTTGCGGAGTTTCGGGTCTCCTTCCTTCCGCTGTACTTTAGTGGGGGGGACCCCCTGTGTCACCGCCCGCCACACCGGGCCCAACTCGGGGTCGTCTGCCTGGAGCTGCCGCATTTCCGCCCAGTCATATCCGCTGTTCCACTTCTGTGCCGCTATCCGTCGTGCGCCGACACTCGAGACCTCCCGCGTCTCTGTCTCCCAGGGCACAGCTGGGCCCGTACTTCCTCCGCTGCGACCATGACGTAGCCCTCGCGGGCGACTGGGGCGGGGACGGACAATGGAGCAGCCCGTTCCTGGAGACCCTGACGGGTGTGGGTGCCGGCCGCGGCTATCATTAGGAAGTCCTTCTCAGTGTCTTCCACTTCAGGTTCTGATCGCATCGGCATGCGAGACAGAGCGTCTGCGTTCTGGTTGAGTCGACCAGGTTTGTAGTACACCACGAAGTCGTACTCCGCAAGCTGAGCGTTCCACCGCTGCTCCACTGCTCCCAGGTTGGCTGTGCCGAGGTGTCTCAGCGGGTTGTGGTCGGTGATCACGGTGAACTGGGCGTACATCAAGAGGTCTCTGAACTTCTCAGTGACCGCCCACTTCAGGGCGAGGAGTTCCAGCTTGAACGCACTATAATTTTGGTCATTCCTTTCGGACCCACGCAGGCCTCGGCTCGCAAAGGCGATGACTCGCTCCACGCCCTCCTGTTCCTGACTTAGTACCGCTCCCAGTCCCAAGTAACTCCCGTCGGTGGTCACTATGAAGGGGAGCTGGAGGTCGGGGTAGGCCAGCACCGGGGGTGTCAAGAGGCACTGCCGCAGATGATCGAAGGCCGTCTGACACTGCGGAGTCCACTTGAAGGCCTCGGGCCGGCCTTTGGCGAACCCCTTTTTTTCTTTCCCCATCAGGGCGTGCAGTGGCTGGGCCACCTGGGCGAAGCGGGGCACGAACCGCCGATAATAGGACAGGAATCCGATCACCTGCCTCACTTCCTTCGCTGAGTGTGGCGCCGGCCAGTCCTCCAACGCCTTCACTTTGTCGGTGTCGACCTGTATGCCGGCCGCGGAGACGACGTGTCCCAGGAACTTGACTTCGGTTTTAAGAAGGAAGCACTTCCGGGGCTTGAGTTTGAGCCCATGCTCCCGAAGCCGTCCAAACACCAGGTCCAACTTCTGACAGTGGCTCTCAAAGTCCCTGGCGAACACCAAGACGTCGTCTAAATAGACGAGTAGGACGTCGAAGGCCAGGTCTCCCAGCACGGCGGTCATCAACCGCTGGAATGTCGCTGGTGCGTTACACAGCCCAAAGGGCATACGGGTCCACTGGTAGAGGCCGAAGGGCGTCGTGACTGCCGTCTTCTCTTGGTCTTCTTCTTCACCGCCACCTGGAAGTAGCCGGCGGTGAGATCGAGCGAGGAGAAGATCTTGGCCTGCCCCAAGGCGTCTAGGGACTCCTCGATGCGAGGTAGGGGCTACGCATCTCGGTGTGTCACGTTATTTAGGCGGCGGTGGTCGCAGCAGAACCGCACGGAGCCGTCTTTCTTTATGACGATCACGGCTGGTGACGCCCACGGACTGCAGCTCTCTACCAGGCCACCCAGGTCCACCAGGTCTTGTACGTGTCTCTTTACTTCTTGGAACACGTGGGGCGGTATTCGGCGGTGCCATTACTTGACCGGGTGTGCGTCACCAGTGGGGACGTAGTGTGTGACCGTGGTTGTGTAACCATAGTCCCCGTCGTCAACGGAGAACACCGCTTTGTGTTTCTCCAATACTTGATTCAGCCGGCTCACTTGGGCCGGTGTGAGGTCCTGCAGGTTCGCCTGTACGGCCACGGCGAGCCCGCGGGTCTTCCCGTCCGGCTCCGCCTCTGGCGGGCTGTCCCGGGTCTCGATCGCCGTCACTCGGACGCCTCCGTCTACTTCCTCCACGGTCACTCTCTCCTTGGGCCGTACCCGACGGGGGCAGTGGAGCTCCGCCAGCCTGGCCCGGGGTCGGAGCACCATCTCAACGTTGGTCGAGTTCAACACCCGCACAGGCACTCTCCCCTGTCGGGCGTATGCCACCACGTTCGCCACCAATAGTCCGGGAGGCAGGTTGGCACTTGGCGTGTGCTCTAGCATCACGGGACGCCGCATCCCCGCTGTCGTCTCACAGCGGCCTGAGACGACCACTTCGCTGTGCGGGGGAATGACCACCGGCTCCCTGCCGGCCACTTTGATGTACCCCATCCTTCCCGGGGCGATACACTCTCGGGCTTCTTGGGCCATGGCGGCGACCACACGGCGGATGGCGACGCTCCTAGCGTCGACCCGTCTTCGGCTCGCCGGCCGCATCCCCTTGATCCCCTTGAACAGGCCATCTACGCCGCCGAGCACATTCATGCCCAGAAGTCCCGGGACGGCGTCTCCTGTGTCCACTCGGCCTGCATCGTCTTTTAGTATGAATTTCCCCGGAAATGTCATATCTAGGCACTTCACTTCGGCGTAGAGACACCCCACCACTGGGATCTCCAACCCGTTGGCGGCGTAGAGAGTGATCCAGTTGGAGGGGGTCAACCTCGACCGTGGGAAGTGTCTGCGGAAGTGGCTCTCGGTCATGGTGGTGACTTCGGCGCCGGTGTCGAAGAGGCAGCAGGTCTCGACCCCGTCGATCTGGACGTCTAAGGTGAGGCATTCCCCTTGCATGTCTTGCGTCTCAGTGCCCCCTGCGGCCGAGTTGGCGACTCCGGTTACGACAGGTACCCTGACGAGCCCGGAACTTCGGGGGTGGGGGCAGAGGCTGGGTGTGACTCGCTGGCGTGGCGGGGGCAATCCCTGCTGATGTGTCCCGGCTGATTGCAGGCATAGCAAATCAACCTGCCCTCTTCGTCCCGGCGGGGCGGTTCCCGCTTAGCGGCGGGCGCGTCGTCTCTGCGTCGCCGTCTGGGGCCGCCTCCCTGGGTCGCGTCCCGTGTCTGTTGGACGGCCTGGAAGAGTCGCTCCTGACATGCGCCCAGCCGTTCTTGCTCTGCGAAGAGCTGCTTAAAAGCTTCCTATATTGTGTCTCCGCTCATCGGGGCCTCTCGTCCCTCGGCGGCCGCGGCGTGGACCAGGGCCTGGGCGCCACCCCTAGTGGGGGGCAGGACCATTTCCTCTTCAGACCAGTCTATCGCCGCCATCATCAATTCGAGAAACGTCCGCTCCCCGTTCTCTTTTATGGACTTCCTCATCTCCCGTCGCAGCATCCCATCCTTCAGGCCTGCCACGAACAGCTCCTGCAGCTGGGCGGCAGGATCCACAACTCGTTGGGGTTCTCGGCCCTGTATGCGACGCATCTGCTCTTGTAGATCGTAAGCAAACTCCCTCACGGTCTCGCCATCTCTTTGTCGGCGGTCGAGGAACTCTCTCAGGCGGGCACTGACCGAGGTCTTGTCTCCGTATGTCTCCTGCAGCACTCGGAACACGGCGTCTGGCTCCGGGGCGGTCCCTTCCTCCATGGTTTCGGCCTCCTCCTCCTTTACCTCGGCGGCGGCGTCCTGGCCGTCTCGTTGCTCTTTTAGGGCCGCCTGGGTGTAGCGCTTCTCTTGGAGTGCCCGTTCGGTCATCTCCTTCATCGCTTCGGCCTGCTGCGCCAGGACGGTCAAGTCCAAAGCCGAAGAGGCTCATCTTCCGTCTCTCACCTCCATATATCTTCTCCCATCTCTCTCCGATACTCTCTGCCTGCTACTGCCCCCTGCTGGTCCCGCCTACTAGTCACACAGGGGAAAGGATGGTAGAATAGAACCCAGTACTGACGCTTATAATCCATATTCCAGCGATAGAAGAAGGAGACGCTTGTGTCATTGTTCGTGCAAATATCAATTAAACTAATTAGAATGTCTTGGTGCAGAAAGGGGAGACAAAAAGGCTAGTCAGCAGCTCTGAATAATAAGCAATATCTTCAGGCTGCTACAATAAGGTTGACAAACATCAACCAGATCCAGCCAAGAATACCATTACCTGATAGCTCAAGCCACAACCAATGGGGTAGTCCTTTCCACCTACTGCTACCTATAGGGGTCTGGTTAACGATGTAGCTTATAGGTGTGCCTCTCATTCCTCTGTGTCTTATATATTTCCTCACTGATTCCTGACTCTTTCCTAAAGGCAGAAAGATACGGTTAACTGTGTTATGCATAGTATTAACTATTCACTGTAGAAATGTATCGGATGTTGTGCCTAGGCTATTATTCTTTCACATCAAACTGCATGACGGTGCACAATTTGTTTTCCAATAAACTGAATGAGCACCATTTTGCCTTTATTACCAAATGTATCTGTGTTTTTATTGTGCTTTGAAACTACCTGTTAGGAGTGTAGGTGGGGATCACTGGTCTCCGTTTGCGGTTCAGTTTGGCTTTTGCCACCACTGCAGAGGTTATAGGCTGGCCTGCTACCTTCTTCCCTCTGGGTTTATGCCACTGCTGTGGCCGACTTGTACAGGAGGCAGTGTCTTCATTTTATGCACGAGAAATGTCTAAACTGTACATGAGCCCAATGATGTGTGCACAGTACCCTGGTGCCCTATGGTTTCAACAGAAATGAGAAGGGGAGAAAAGAAATAGGCTACTGTTTGAGAACACTGCTTGTACTAGCTGCTACTTGAATATAGCTCCCCTCTCCACTAAAATGTATCAGCAATAGTAGTAATCATGAATTATCGTCATAGTTCTTGTAATCTTCAATCAAGTCAACTGTAAGTAATGCTTGAGAGTAGCTAGCTAACGTTATAGCTAATGCTTGCATCACCATGGAGGTTTAAGGTAAATGTGTATCTCATGAACGTATTTTTCCACTGCATATTGTAACCCTCTCTGTTTGCTTCTAGATGAAATATTTGTGTTATCTTTAAAAAACAGGTCTATTACCTGTGGTAAACCCCCCGCGGCCTAGCCCCTTTCGTGACTGTGAAGCAAGACTTGCATCACAGTCAAGAAAGGGGCTACCTGCGGCCATCGTCAACAGTCATTCACGGTCGACTTTGTTTGTCCGAGTTTTCAAAGGGGGCGTGGCTTAGCGATAGGTCTATTGGAACGTGAGTGCAGTCAATAATGATAATAATAATAAACGTATTTATATAGCACCTTTCATACAAGGATTGCAGTTCAAAGTGCATTATATAATGAATACATAATAAAACAAGCAGCAAGAGCAATGCATAACACAAATAAAAACTGCAGCATGATGCTAAATCTAAATCAATCAATAGCACCGACAACACTGGGAAAGCCGACAACGTTAAATAACAATATTTAAATAATAAATACAATTGCATGGGATCTCTGGGTGGCTGGCTCAATGTCATCCTTGATTTCCAGTAGATGCTTGAGCTGGCATGCTGTGTCTCCAGATGATTTCGGTCTCACTAAAATAAAAAAGTGATATTCTCCTTCGAAATATTCGTTCACAGGCACGCCTGGCATTACGATGCCTGCGTCTGGCAACAATTACTGCTGCCATGATCACCTGTGATGCTGGCAGTGACACTGGCATGATGCCCCTTTATAGCGCTTAGGGTTTTGCGCTTAGTTACCACCAGGTCCAGGGCTGGACTGGGACCAAAAATCAGCCCCGGCATTTTTGGCCCAGACCGGCCCACCATACACCACCCACCAGTACACCATCCTTGCGGTCCCCTTAAATATGCGTACCTACTGTACTATTCCCCCAAACCACTACAAAGCTGGGTAGTAAGTGCCATGGACAAGTGTACCAGTGCAAGTGGACCAGTGTACTCACTCACTCTTGGCTGAATATTGTTTTGGGTGGTGATGTAAAAACATCTGCATCATAGCAGGCTCAGGATGGGCAAAGTAGTCTATAGCCTGTTCATCCCTGTCTCTCTCCTCCACAACCTGGCTTGACTAGACATAAGGAGAGAGATGATTACAATTAACTGGTACATTCAGATCCAGAATTGTTGGAATTCCCTGACAAAGATGTGCAAAAAGCTGTACAATTTAAACAATACCATACAGGTAATGAACAAATAGTTGTTTATTCAATGAATGCATGGAGCTGTTCCATCTTATTTAATTTGATACTAACTACTCAGTTCATACAGATTTCAAGTATTCAAATATATCAATGATGAATATTGCATAAGGTTTACACAGTTAATAGATCACCTTCTTGTTTTATATTCATGTTCAGAGAGGAGTAATAGTTAGATCTTTGTATGTGATTTATATGGCAATTAAATCAATGGTGTGCTTGTCGTTGACCAAATGAAAAAAAAAAAGTAAAAAAAAAGAAAAATAATAATAATAATAATTTATAAATCTTTTTTTTATCAAATCATAATGGCCCAAATATGCGTCGGCCCACCGGGCATTTGCCGGTATGCCAGATGGCCAGTCCAGGCCTGACCAGGGCCCTCATGTATCAACCTGACGTACGCACAGATATGTGCTTAAGCCGTGCGTACGACCATTCCTAAGCAAAGTGTGGGATTTATCTATTTGAACTTGTGCTTGACTTTGTGCGTATATTTAAGCACAGGTCGGACCATGCGTAGTTGGCGCCCGGTGGTAGAATATTTTTACAACGCGGAAATAAGCACTGACTGCGCTCCGCGTAACTCAACCCGTTATTATTTTGCGCATATATTGCAGAAATACGGGAACGTTTTGATTATATTTAAAAGGCTTTGCCATTGTTAAACGTAATAAGTGGAACCCCGAAGCTGTAAGCAGAATACAAGTCATATGAACACCCACGATATAAACGCATTGCAACGAGAACAGACAGAGGTTATTTGTTGAGTGTATGTGTATACAAAACCCTTGCAATAAATGTGTCTTAAATGAATGAAAAGCATACATGCTCTGGACACATAGCATATATCGTGTGGGTGATATCATGACTTGTATTCTGTGTCAAAGCCTAAATCAAAACGTCCCCGTATTTCTGCAATCTATGCGCAAAATAATAACGAGTTGAGTTCTAACAAAGAACGTATTACATGCTGGTAGGCTGATAGAGTAAACTATGATATGAATATGAATATGATATGATATAAAGGTATACTGGTCCGTCCGCGAGGATATCGAGGACTCGAGTTGGGGGACCCTGATGTAAACAAGACAAAAGTCTTTCTCTGGTCTGCATCCCCTTAACAATTGTGTGTATTGAGCCGTACTGTATTGTACCCATTCTGCAATCTGTTAAATAAAGTTTTCATTCATTCAGCCATTAAATGCAATTTGAGAATATAGGCTAAAGCGACGTGTCATGTTTCCAAATAAGATTGGCCACAACGGAATGCTTTCTACTTCAATTTGTTGATTAGAATAGATTACCTCGCTCCGTTGAAACTTCACTGAGCTCAGCACACAGACATGATAATAATAATAACAACAACAATAATAATAGCTTCATTTTACATAGCGCCTTTCAAGAGACCCATGCAAGGTCGCTTTACATATGTGGGGGGGGGAATAACAAAGTAATAAAGATAGTGGACAGACTATGTAAATATGATGATGGGATTCAAGTTCGCGTTTTTATTGATCATAGGCATGCTGTCATAATCAAACATTCTAGAACATTTGTCGTCACAGATCATGTCATAATAGAACATAGGCTACATGGCATGGTCCATCGTGATATTGTGTAGACTGTTATTACTGTACCACCCATTGTGACAACAGCCTTGTGAGCTCCCGCACACAAACATGATGGAATTCAGTTTGTATTGATCACATAGGCAGGCTACATCATACATGGCAGTGAGATTCATTGTTCTTGTATATGCTCTCGTATTATTGTTTATATAGGCTACCCAATACTGACATCAAAATAGATTGTATGCCTCTAGAAATCATATGCAGCAGGTAGAAAATTGACGGAAAATCCTTCAATCTCTGGGTGAAAATCTTCAGTTTCCCTCCCCGTAATACGGCCAATGTGTATTACTGTGGACGACCAGCTAAACTGAAAGCAATGTGGAGAGCGGGGCTCGAACAGGAGGCATCCTGTTCGAGCCCAGTCTCCAGCATTCGTTGCGAGCGCCTTGCCCACTGCGCCACGTAGCCGCCGGGTCTTGGCTACATTTGAAAAGAAAATGCAACATTCATTTATACATTCTGTAGAGATGGATTTATGGCCTGATGTCATTTGCGGTCCAGTACCGGACCGCTCGGGCTTAAGAGGTTAACCCTGTGAGGCCCAAATAAAAAATACATTAGCAACATCAGAGGCCAGAGGGTGGGACCTATAAACACATGAAGGGTGCCGTGACTGAAAAAAAGGTTGAGAAACGCTGGTATATATGGTGTGGCTCTTTGTGGTACCACAGTAATTTCTGTGGCTCTTAGTCTCTGACTGGTTGGCCACCCCTGACTGGATGAACAAAAATATTGTGAAAACATAAATCAATTCAAATCTAGACTAAACAAATCTATTTTCTAGGTACAGAAGGGAAGAATAGCTTTAATTGCATATTAATAAAAAAAATACATATGATACTGTATTGTACGTTATATCATATTACATTATATAATCATATTATAATACATTTGTATATTATATTAAACTATATTTACACTATATACTATTATATTATGGTACTATATTATATTGTATTTATTACATGGCGTTTTCACATTCGCCGAAATGCTTGCTTGTGATTGGTCAATAGCCCCCGACAGCGGTGAATTATTTTTCGATAACCACCGGTGATTATTGTTTTTTGCAGCTGGAGTAATCAAGCCCCACTGACACACACTGTTTCAGTGCAGCCAATCAGACACACCTGCCGGGCTGCCCGCGATAATAATAATCACTTTATTTGGGCTGACAGAGCCACAGAACAACTGCGATTTGTCAAATGAATTAGGTATATTGTTAGTAAGTTAGCCATGTAATAAGCGGGATAATGTATAGCTATACTCGGTCATCATCGCAAAATAATTGACCTTCACTGACGTTTAAAACACCTCGCCGAGGCGGCTCGGTATTTTAAACTCTGTGTCGATCAATTATTTTGCGACAATGACCTCGTAGCTATACATTATCCCTTACATATCATGTACTATATATCTCATATCACATTATATGTGTTGTATACACTATTATGTACTATATACTATTATATACTGCAGGTATGCTATACCGTAATGTGTACTGTAATGTGTACTATATGTGTGTACTGTAATGTGTACTATGTATGTACTATGTAATATGTATGTATGTATGTAAATAAAAAAATAAAAAAATAAACGTAAGTCTTCAGGGGTAGGGCCCGACAAGCCTAGTGCTTCTCGCTAGCCCTTTTCGGACAATTGGACAATGCTGCAATAGCAGCTGGTAAAACGTTGGCGATTTATGGAATGACCATTGTTATGTGTCCAAAATCCGAAATAAAAAATAACTGAACTGAACTGAACTGAACTGTGTATGCTGTTCTACAGCATCAACACACGGGGAAGGGGCACTGGAAACATTCCCCAGGTCAACTTGATGTTGTGGGCATTTACTGCCCCAATAAAATCCCCAAAACTGAGCATCCTTTGCAAGTGTTTTTTGGGGCTCCCCTGGCCTCAAGGTGCTGTCCTGGTAGCCCTGAAAAGAAGAAACAGTGAACATGTATTGTGTGTGTGTGTGTGTGTGTGTGTGTGCGCGCGCATGTGTGTATGTGTGTGTGTGTGTGTGTGTGTGTGTGTGCATCCACGTCTGCCAATGACTGCTAATGTGAGGCCATTAGCCTGTGTTTGTGTGCACTCACATTCAGACACACTTTTATGCTTTCAAATCTCTCCTCAAGACTCTTCAAGGCTGAAGACACACACAATGGACAGTGTGTAACATAGAAAGTATATACTTCTGTGTGTGTGTGTGTGTGTGTGTGTGTGTGTGTGTGTGTGTGTGTGTGTGTGTGTGTGTGTGTGTGTGTGTGTGTGTGTGTGTGTGTGTTTGTTTGTGTGTGTGTTTGTCAATGTGAGCCCATTTGCCGGCGATGTTCAAAGCAGGTCATGGAAGATGGGGATGGACAGGACATCCGAGAGGCTTTCACTGAAATAAAAAAGGTTGATAAGTGATGAAGACGATGAGGAGGAGAAGGAGGAGAGGGAAATTACAGGAAATGGATCCACTACTTTCATATCCTTCGCTTCAGCCTCCAGGTACAGAAGGACTGGAGCAAGTGGTGGAGGAAGAAAAAGAAAGGCAAAAGAGAGAGAGAGAGAGAGAGAGAGAGAGAGAGAGAGAGAGAGAGAGAGAGAGAGAGAGAGTGAGAGAGATGACACAAACACACATACACACACACACACACACACACACATACACACACACACACACACACACATACACACACACGCGCACACACACACACACACACACACACACACACACACACACACACACACACACACACACACAAAGAGACACAGAGAGACAGATGAAGTGACAAGGCAAGACAGGCAAGTATTATTTTATGGTATATTAAATTATTCAATTCTCATATTAACAAAGTGACCAACACATTGTTCTTTCATCTCAGAAACATAGCAAAAGTACAACCATTTATTAATCAAACGATGCTGAGAAGCTAATTCATGCATTCATATCTAGCCGGTTAGACTACTGTAATCAGACCAGGCTGTAGAAACAAATTAGTGGGGTGGCATAAAATGTTCTCGGGGGGGCACAATGGTTTTTCAACACAGGTTCCCTTTTATACGTTTCAGCTGGGACAGCGGCACTGTGGCTTGCTTGGTGCTGCCCACAGTGCTGAATTAAACAGCAGAGAGGCAATTGAAAAATCTAATCTTAAGAACTTTCACTTATACAAAAACAGACTGAACGGATATTGTAACTGAGGGGTACAATTCCCTGACTGTATTGATAAGTACGGTATCATTAAACCACTACCGCTTTATGTACTTTAATTACTGGCCATACAGTACATGATATATAAATATGATGAACACTTCCCACAATAATCGGTTCCACACAAAGGTGTAATCAAGTATTTATTGCAGCAAAAGGTACATAATATACTTCTCTGTATTTTACTTTGGATGCGCTTATAAGGCAAAGGAATGTGCGTAGGCAAATCAATAATGAATGTCCATTCTCTGGTTACGCAGGAGGTAATTATACAACCTGAATCTTAGGGAATTATATCTATGGTACACTAGTAATATATAGCGGGAGATACTGGAAGGGTCCCCCGGTTGTAAGCCAGCAGGGGTAGAGGATCTGTCGGTAGTAGAGAGTCTGGTCAACGATGACTAAGGAGACTCCAAGTACAGGAGACGGTGCAATAGTCTCTTGATCCACAGACGAATACAGCTGTTCTCCGTAGACTGTAGCTCCACAGTGAAGAAAGCTAGCCGGCCTCAGGCTCTCTGAGGCGCAGACTCGACTGGTCTCCTCACAGGGTAAATCCAACACGTGTAGGCGTCGGCGATTCTCCGCTCCATAAATCACAGGACCAAAACAAATATAATCCAGCCGCAAAGGGCTATGTAGTCGTCGGGTAGATTAATCCAGTGTACATGTCCACACGGTTCTCGTCTAGGTCTCCTCGGGTGAAAGCGCCATGAAAGCAGCCCAGCCTGGATAAGCACTCTAGCTGGTACGAGGAAGCGTTGGTGATGCTGGTCACTGTAGAACTTTAGCCGCACGATACACTATACACAAATAGACTATTACTGACTTAATAGAAATATGTCGCACTCGACGGTATAGCGCCAAACTCTGACAATTCAGTTATTAATTCGCACGCGGTCTCAATGCTCTATTTTGGGGCCAAACAGGCCATACTTCACCGCACGGAGTATCGTGGGTGAGGCTTCAACTTATTGGGTAACTCTACTTCTGTATTCACCTGCGCCATATTTATATGCACGGCGAACAAACTAGTGCCAACCTCATTTCTGTCTCGTAGTCCTGGGCAAGGCCGGGCTTGTACAGACATGTCTTGACGGTGACTTTGAACCTGACTCCGGAGGCATGGCTCTGGCGCCTGTGGACCGCTGTCCAATAGGAGAATGAAATATTATGGTCTGGGCTAAAGGGATATTCCGTGTATATGTACAAGGAATATACAAGGGATATCAAACGATATACAAATACTATGCAATATATATCAATAAATAAATATATATATTCGGTTTAATCTGATCCTTTGTAACAGCCGCCTCCTAATTAGTCCCACCTAATTAGCTAAGCAGAGACAGATTAACCGCACTGTCCACTACTCAATGTCTGTTGTGAGGGGTCGGGCAGTTCACAAAGTCATGGGGTCATGGTCGTCATCGATAGTATCGGGGAGCCTTGGCAGTTCTATTAGCCTCGCCACGGGTCGGGTGTAGATCCGTCCTTGGACGAGCACTTCGGGTGCTCGGACCTTTCCGTCGGCACCGGTGATCACTTTGCTTACGCGGCCAGCCGGCCACATAGCTCGGGGTAGTGACTGGTCGATAATCATGACGACTGTTCCTTCTGTCAAATTGTCTCTCTCTTTCACCCATTTCTGGCGGGTCTTTAGAGACGGTAGATAGTGGAGTAGAAAGCTGTTCCAAAACTTGTCAGCCAATACTTGACTGTACCTCCACATTCTTCGGCCGTTCGCTTCTTCAGGCCTGTACATTGTCTGTGGTAGCGCGGGGTCCAGCCGCCCCATCAAGAGTGTGTTGGGGGTGACTGGGTCGACATCTGCTACATCACTTGAGACGTAACCGAGGGGCTTTGAGTTCAATACTCCCTCGATCTCCGTGAGGACTGTCATTAGGACTTCTTCCGCCACGGTCTGGGCCCCAAGCATGGCATACAGGGCTGTCTTTATTGAACGTACTTCTCGTTCCCAAGTTCCACCGAAGTGAGGTGCGTTCGGGGGATTAAACTGGAAGTCAATCTGGGATGGAGCGAGGTGGGTCTTAAGTTCTGGGCCCATAGCTTGGAAGCTCTCTCTCAGCTCTCTTTCTCCGCCTTTGAAGTTTGTCCCGTGATCAGACAATAATATAGACGGTTTGCCTTTCCGCGATGTTAATCTTCGGAAGGCCATAAGGAATGAGTCTGTGCTCATGGTTGGAAGGAGTTCTATATGCATCGCTCGGGTGGTCATGCATTTGAATACAATACCCCACCGCTTCTCGGTTCCTCTTCCTTTCTTTATATACAGCGGGCCGAAACAGTCCATACCGGTGGAGTGAAAAGGCTTGTCGCCGAGTCGGAGGCGACAGGGAGGTAGGTCAGCCATCCGGGGTATACTGGGCTGCGCTCGCCACTTACGACAGTCTAGACAGGTTCGCTGGAAGCGCCGCACTGCTTCTCTCCCTTGCAGTATCCAATAACGACGTCTGATCTCCGCGAAGACTCTCTCTGCCCCGGCGTGATGCACATCCTCGTCGTATTTCTTTATGATCAGCTCTGTGACCTTGTGTCGGCTGTTTAAGACTATCGGGTACTTGACGTCATCCGGTAAGTCTGGAGCTCTCCGCAGACGACCACCCACTCTGATGAGACCATGGGCGTCGCTCTCGGGGGCTAGGTGGAGCAGTCTGCTGTCTGATGGGACAGGCTTTGCTCCCTGTAGACAGTCTAGCTCATCAGGGAACGAGTCTCTCTGGGCTCGTTGTAGTAGAAGAAGTTCTGCTTCTTCGTAGTCAGCTGCTGTAATGTCAGTAGTGAGCTGAACCTCTGGGTGGTGCCACAGGAATGTCTTTAGCTGCGCACTCTCTAGGGTGAGGCAATCGTCTATGTCGGGGTCTGTGGAGACGAGTGTGTTCAATCCACAGAACATAGATTTCTTGTTTTCGGCCTCCTCTTTACTCGCTTCCCGTGGGGTGGGTGTAGGCCACTCTTCTTCCGGGAGCTTGAGGAACTCTGGCCCGTCACTGTATAGGTTGTGACGGGTGAGGTCATCCAGGGACATTCCCCGGGTGATGACGTCAGCTGGGTTGTGTTTTGTGTCCACATACCTCCAGCTTGCTACTTCTGTTAAATCTTGAATCTCTGTGACTCTGACTCCCACGAAGACCTTGTATCTGCACGAATCAGACCGGATCCATGTGAGTACTGTCGTGGAGTCTGACCACAAGATTGTTCTTTGCACCGGAATGGTGAGTTCACGTTGGATTAACGTGGCGAGTTGCGCTCCTGCTAGGGCTGCGCAGAGCTCTAGACGCGGGATAGATTGTTGCTTTCGTGGGGCTATTCTTGAGCGAGCCAGGATGAAAGCAGTATGTATTTCTCCTCCCTCCTCTCGGGCACGCAAGTAGGCCACCGAACCGTAGGCTACTTCGGAGGCGTCGCTGAAGACGTGCAGGTCCATCTGGCACGTCTCCGGCCTCACTGTGGGTGGGAAGTAGCTGCGGCGTATGTTGACACCTGGGAGTGAGCTGAGTTCCGTCTCCCACTCTCTCCATGTGGATGCAAGGTGTTCGGGTATGGGGTCGTCCCAGCCCTGGTCCTTGTCCCATAACGCTCTTACAATCATCTTTGCCCTGGTGGTGTAAGGTAGAATACATCCCAACGGGTCATATTGTCTGGCGAGTGTTCTGTATACACTCCGTCTGGTGGTCGGTAGTGCAGTCGACCTTCCCTGCTCCTTGGTCAGGGGTGTGTGTTTATAATGGAGCGAGTCTGTTTTGAAGCGCCAGACTAGTCCTGATGTCATTTCTTGGGCTTCTCCTGGGATGGTCGCCATCCAGGTCTCGCTGCTTGCTGCCTTGTCCTCGGGGGAGAGGCTGCGCAATACTTGCGGGTCGCTGCTGGCCCACTGCCTGAGATCAAAGCCGCCTTTGTTCAGGGAGGCGCGGAGCTTGAGTAGAAGGGCCTCGGCTTCTTCTGGCGTCGAGACGCTTTGCAGACAGTTGTCCACGTAGAAACTATTTCCTACACTTTGTCGGACCTCTTCATCAGCTGCTGGGTCCTCTGCGACGTGTTTTTGCAGTGCAAACGTAGCACAGCATGGGCTGCATGTGGTTCCGAAAGGGAGGACTTCCCATTGATAGATGGCTGGTTGCTCATCCCCGATCCTCTCTCTCCATAGGAACCGCAGCAGGGGCTTGTCCTCCTCCACTAGTCTCACCTGCAGGAACATCCCTTTGATGTCGCCGCTGATGGCCACCTTGTCTTGGCGGAAACGTAGTAACACGCCTAGTAGAGAGGGGCCAAGTGTTGGGCCGGGCAAGAGCTCTTTATTCAGATTTTGTGATCCGATCTGGTAGCTGCAGTTGAACACAATACGATCCTTGCCGTTGTGGTGGACTTTGTGGTGCGGCACGTACCATGATTCGGTCGTCTGATCGGCCTCTTTAATGTCAATTTTCTTTATGTGTCCCGCTGTGATTAGCTTGTTAATCTCAGCGCGGTACACCGTCTCTTGAGCGGGGTCTCTGGCTAGGCGCCGCTCTGTGTTCAATAGATACCGCTCCGTCGCTTCTTTTGGGGCGTGGAAGGTAGGCATACCCTCTCGCCTCAGGAGTGGAGTTGCGTATCTCATCACTCCGTTGACTTTGACTCTCTTTGTCCCCTGCTCGAGGAGGGCTATAGCGTAAATGTCTTCCTTGGAACGAATGTCTTTCTTTTCGTTCTTAAAGGGCATTGTCTCTAGTGTCCATAGCCTCTCGACATGCTGTAGGAGGGTGGTGTCTTCTTCTGTCACTCTGGAGTGGAGGCAGTTAGTGGCTGCTGTTCGGTTAAGAGACTTAGCGAGGGGGCCTTGTAATGTCCATCCTAGGCGGGTCT
Organism: Notolepis coatsorum; assembly: GCF_963971535.1. NCBI lineage: Eukaryota > Metazoa > Chordata > Actinopteri > Aulopiformes > Paralepididae > Notolepis > Notolepis coatsorum. The sequence goes on along the minus strand of NC_140184.1, from coordinate 49,604,995 downwards.
CGACTGCTGCAGGACAGCCTCTGGGCCCTGTGTGGACCCGGTCAATCGGGACGATGAGGTCTGCATGGAGCGGTATAGGTAGTTGACGCAGGTGCACATATTTATCCATCAGCTTGGCGATGGGGTAGGTGTACTGCGACAGGCCTATTTCTTGGCTGGTGAAAGCGTTAGTAATCCTATACCGTCTCTCTGGCTGCCCGCTTGCTGCGATAGTGAAGGAGACATTCTCGCCCTTTATCGTCTTTAGATCTCTTCTTATTGTCCGAATCGTCATCTGGTTTTCGCTCCCCCGCAGCCCCAGCTGGGCCGCAGCGGACGCGAGGAGAAGGGTCTTCTCTGACCCGTCGTCAAGGACGGCGTAAGTGTCCATGACCTTATCTTGGTAACTCAGTGTTACGCGGACCACCTTTAAGAGCACCCGGGCGCCCCCGCTGCTGGCGGGGTCAATGTACATAACACTTGCCTTTGTGCTGCTTGAGGGTGCAGGCTTTCTTCTGTTACTGTCGTGTAGGACATCTAGGTGGGCTCCGTCACACCGACTACACCTCTTCTTTAAGCGGCAATCGGCTGCCATGTGACTGCGCGCACATCGGTAACAGCGTCGGTTGGACTTTATCCATTGACTCACCTCGTCGGCGGTCATCTTCTTGAACGTGTCACATTGTGACAACCAGTGTTCCTTTTCGCAGTACGGGCACACCATCTTCCACTTCTCTTTCATCGAGGGGGTACTGTGGTTCTTGCTGCTCGGTACTGATTCTGATTGGTGCATGACGGTCACCAATCTTCGGCCATCGTTTGCTCTCCTAGGTCCCTCTCTGGAGCTTGGGGTGCTCCGCATGAACGTATCCAACCGTAGGCTGTTGACTTCTCTCGCCAGGAAGTCGGCTAGGTCTAGGAGGGATGGCTCGGGACCGTTAGGATCACGGTGGTCTCTTTGCCGCCTGAAGCGCTCTTGTCGGGCGGGCGGAAGCTTCTCTAAAATCCTCTCGACATTAGAGTTCGCGTACAGTTCGTGCATACCCTTTTCTCTTTGCGCCCCCAGCATCCCTACCAGGGATTGTACCTTGATAGACAGGTCATCTAGTGAGCGATTGTCTGTGGCTGGGGGTAGGCGGTCAATATGCCTTATCTCTTGTATTACGTAGTCCCATATGCGTCCATATCTTTGGTCGAGTGCTGCTAGAGCCGCTGTGTATGGGGTAGTAGAGGTGGCATAGGCCAGCGCTATATTGTGCGCTCGGGGCACCTTGAGGTGCTTCAGTAGGATAGCATACTTGTACGGTTCATCAGCTACATCGGACATCATTGTCTCTAAGCACATTCGTAGCTCCGTGTACTGTGCTCTGTTCTCGTGGGTGAAGTCCGGAAACGTCGGTGTGCCAATGTATGATGCCATGGATGGCTGGCACATCGGTGAGCGTTGGAAGAGAGGCCTCCTAGGCGAGTCTCCTCTTACGCCTCTTGGTGGGCTGGTACCTGCTGGGTACCATGGCCCGCGTATCCAGGTGCTGTTCCTCGGGGCTGGTCGTGCGTCAAGCTCACCCGTGAATTGAGTCGGGGGTCTGTAGCGCAGAGCCGCGGGGGTAGAGCCTGGGCTGTACTGGACCTCCTGGTCCTGTGGAGTACTGTGCTGCTGTCGGGCTTGACTCTCCTCCTCTCCCTCTTCTTCTTCCTCTGGCAGGTCCTCTAGATCCTGTAGTCGTCTATTTAGCCTCTCCGCGGTGTAGACCGTTTCTTCCTTGTAGCTGGGTCTCGCGTGGACCGGTCGGGGAAGGAGTTCGGAGGGGGGTATAGGCTCTCTCTGGTGGTCGGGCTCAGGGTCGCTTGATCGGGTAGGGGAGGGTGCCCTTGACCCTTGTCTTGACGAGGCCCTGGAACCCCGTGCGGAGGGAGGGGGTGTTGCCCTGGTGATCAGCTGCTCCATTATCTGCGCTTGTAATCGGTCGCGCTCGGCTTCGCGCTTGGTGAGAGCGAGGTCGCGCTCTGCTTCTCTTTGGGCACCGGCAGCGGCGCGCTGGGCTTCGGCGGCGGCGCGCTGGGCTTCGGCCCGGTCCCTTACCATATTCTCTTCCGTCTGAAGGCGTCTAATCTCTAGACGTATACGATCTTCGTCGCTCCGTTGCTGCGCTTGAAGGCGTTCTCTTTCCATGGAAGAATGTTCGCGCTCACTAAGCGTCTGTGCTTGGAGTCGATCGCGCTCTGTTGAGGCTGCTAGGCTGGCGAGGAATGCCTGTGCCAGCATCTTGTCCGCCTCGCTGGGGGAAGACGCTGGTTGAGGTGATCCGCTCCTGGCAGTACTCGTTGGAGATCTGTTCTCCTGTGGCGAGTCCTGGAGATCCATCTCCGGGGTGCTCTCCTCTTCTTGTAGCGGGTAGAGTTCCATCCCTGGAGAGCTGTCTTTATCCTGGAGCTCTCCGGGGACTACTTCTTCGGTCTTGGCGGGGGGTAAAGTCATGTCGGGTCCCTCCTGGTCCCTACCGTGAGCTTGGTCAGTTACGTTAGAACCCACTAGGGCCTCTATTGGCGGGGTAGCCTGGTCGATAGGGTCGGACATAATTTTACTATCTACTTTTTCCGCGTTTACCGTCTGTAGAAAGCTAGGTAGTATATTGGCAACGTAATCCTCTAAGTACTGAGGTGTCTGCCGTCTACGCTGCGGGCGATCTACTTTAGGAGAACCGTTTTGTGGAGTGTTCATCATAGGCCATGTCAATATTAATACCACTATATTAATATTACACTAGTTACCCTCCGGCTCGAAGGACCAATTGTAACTGAGGGGTACAATTCCCTGACTGTATTGATAAGTATGGTATCATTAAACCACTACCGCTTTATGTACTTTAATTACTGGCCATACAGTACAGCTTATAAGGCAAAGGAATGTGCGTAGGCAAATCAATAATGAATGTCCATTCTCTGGTTACGCAGGAGGTAATTATACAACCTGAATCTTAGGGAATTATATCTATGGTACACTAGTAATATATAGCGGGAGATACTGGAAGGGTCCCCCCGGTTGTAAGCCAGCAGGGGTAGAGGATCTGTCGGTAGTAGAGAGTCTGGTCAACGATGACTAAGGAGACTCCAAGTACAGGAGACGGTGCAATAGTCTCTTGATCCACAGACGAATACAGCTGTTCTCCGTAGACTGTAGCTCCACAGTGAAGAAAGCTAGCCGGCCTCATGCTCTCTGAGGCGCAGACTCGACTGGTCTCCTCACAGGGTAAATCCAACACGTGTAGGCGTCGGCGATTCTCCGCTCCATAAATCACAGGACCAAAACAAATATAATCCAGCCGCAAAGGGCTATGTAGTCGTCGGGCAGTGCATGTGAGCGGATCGGAGCGTGAGCGGCGCGGGGCGCGGAGCGGCCGGTTTTGACGTGAGCGAGGAGTGGGTTTTAAAATGAGTCGGCGCGACGTCCGGAGCGAGAGTTCTCCTCCGCTCCAATCCACTCCAGGCCGCTCACAGTGGTTTAACACTGATGTAATATATACATGCAGTACAATGCCAAAGCAACAGATGGCGATGTACAAACATGAAGGCCATTTTCAACCAATGAGAAGGGTGAACCTGTGATAGGCTAGCCTGTTCAGGCTTTGTCACTGTAGAGACGCCCACACTCACTCCAGTTAGAAAAAGTATCGACGCCATTGTTGTTGACGTTAGCTTACATGCTAACGTTAATGGCAGCGACCATAGCATTGTGGCTCGGCTAGCCTATCATCGCTTAATAGAACTAGTGAATGGATAAACAACGTTATTTAACATTGCAGAATGGCTACAATTACAATGCGGCTCAATACAAACAATTGTTAAGGGGCCCAGGGGGTGTAGACTGTTGTAGTTTGAGCTAATTTACACCATGCTCAAAAAAAAAAAAAAAAAACTGCTGAGCGATCTGGCGCGGGGAGTGGGGAGCGCTCGATTCAAGGTGAGCGGGGAGCGAGCGGAGAGCGACTTGGGGGCGGGGTCAACATGAGCGATTAGCGGAGCGGACCAAGCTTTAAAGAGCGAAGAGCGGATTTCTCGGCCGCGCCGATCCGCTCACGTGGCCTGTCGTCGGGTAGATTAATCCAGTGTACATGTCCACACGGTTCTCGTCTAGGTCTCCTCGGGTGAAAGCGCCATGAAAGCAGCCCAGCCTGGATAAGCACTCTAGCTGGTACGAGGAAGCGTTGGTGATGCTGGTCACTGTAGAACTTTAGCCGCACGATACACTATACACAAATAGACTATTACTGACTTAATAGAAATATGTCGCACTCGACGGTATAGCGCCAAACTCTGACAATTCAGTTATTAATTCGCACGCGGTCTCAATGCTCTATTTTGGGGCCAAACAGGCCATACTTCACCGCACGGAGTATCGTGGGTGAGGCTTCAACTTATTGGGTAACTCTACTTCTGTATTCACCTGCGCCATATTTATATGTACGGCGAACAAACTAGTGCCAACCTCATTTCTGTCTCGTAGTCCTGGGCAAGGCCGGGCTATCATTAAACCACTACCGCTTTATGTACTTTAATTACTGGCCATACAGTACATGATATATAAATATGATGAACACTTCCCACAATAATCGGTTCCACACAAAGGTGTAATCAAGTATTTATTGCAGCAAAAGGTACATAATATACTTCTCTGTATTTTACTTTGGATGCGCTTATAAGGCAAAGGAATGTGCGTAGGCAAATCAATAATGAATGTCCATTCTCTGGTTACGCAGGAGGTAATTATACAACCTGAATCTTAGGGAATTATATCTATGGTACACTAGTAATATATAGCGGGAGATACTGGAAGGGTCCCCCCGGTTGTAAGCCAGCAGGGGTAGAGGATCTGTCGGTAGTAGAGAGTCTGGTCAACGATGACTAAGGAGACTCCAAGTACAGGAGACGGTGCAATAGTCTCTTGATCCACAGACGAATACAGCTGTTCTCCGTAGACTGTAGCTCCACAGTGAAGAAAGCTAGCCGGCCTCAGGCTCTCTGAGGCGCAGACTCGACTGGTCTCCTCACAGGGTAAATCCCACACGTGTAGGCGTCGGCGATTCTCCGCTCCATAAATCACAGGACCAAAACAAATATAATCCAGCCGCAAAGGGCTATGTAGTCGTCGGGTAGATTAATCCAGTGTACATGTCCACACGGTTCTCGTCTAGGTCTCCTCGGGTGAAAGCGCCATGAAAGCAGCCCAGCCTGGATAAGCACTCTAGCTGGTACGAGGAAGCGTTGGTGATGCTGGTCACTGTAGAACTTTAGCCGCACGATACACTATACACAAATAGACTATTACTGACTTAATAGAAATATGTCGCACTCGACGGTATAGCGCCAAACTCTGACAATTCAGTTATTAATTCGCACGCGGTCTCAATGCTCTATTTTGGGGCCAAACAGGCCATACTTCACCGCACGGAGTATCGTGGGTGAGGCTTCAACTTATTGGGTAACTCTACTTCTGTATTCACCTGCGCCATATTTATATGCACGGCGAACAAACTAGTGCCAACCTCATTTCTGTCTCGTAGTCCTGGGCAAGGCCGGGCTTGTACAGACATGTCTTGACGGTGACTTTGAACCTGACTCCGGAGGCATGGCTCTGGCGCCTGTGGACCGCTGTCCAATAGGAGAATGAAATATTATGGTCTGGGCTAAAGGGATATTCCGTGTATATGTACAAGGAATATACAAGGGATATCAAACGATATACAAATACTATGCAATATATATCAATAAATAAATATATATATTCGGTTTAATCTGATCCTTTGTAACAGATATATATAACAGACCTGCTGGGGCAGCGGACTGAGAGCAGGGGACACAAACAGGCTGGATAAGATGGTCAAGAAGGCCAGTAGCGTGGTTGGGGTGGAGCTGGACTCTAGCAAGGGTGGCGGAGAGGAGGACAGTGGCGGCTCGTGAATTCTTCACGCGGGGGGCGGAATTAATTAGTATCCCCCTCTATCTCTCCTCTCTCTTTCTCTCTCACACACAGCGCGACGTGGAATCGATTCGTTACACAATCAGACCTAGTATATGTAGTATTATATACCAAGAATAACTTCAGTATGAGTACAGGGCTGTACACATATTTTGCATATTGTTAAACGAGCCAAGGCTAGCTATTAAACTATCGATATGAATTGAAAATGGGGGACCCTGATGTAAACAAGACAAACGTCTTTCTCTGGTCTGCATCCCCTTAACAATTGTGTGTATTGAGCCGTACTGTATTGTACCCATTCTGCAATCTGTTAATAAAGTTTTCATTCATTCATTCATTCAAACATAGACGATATTGAACAAGCCATAATCCACGTATTTTCAATCCAAAAGAAACTCCACTCCAGAGAGAGAGAGAGAGAGAGAGAGAGAGAGAGAGAGAGAGAGAGAGAGAGAGAGAGAGAGAGAGAGAGAGAGAGAGAGAGCGTTAGTTAGTTAGTTAGTTAGTTTAGCATTAGCTGAGTGGCTAACAGCGGCTAACGTTAGCTGAGTGGCTAAGAGAGAGAGAGAGAGAGAGAGAGAGAGAGAGAGAGAGAATTAACTCACTTTGTTTAATTGAAACGTGGTCCAGCCTATGTCCACTGACTGTCCCCCAGACTGTTGTCGATGTATATCCAGTCCACTGCCCACTGTCCAGACTCGAGACTGCATCACAACACACAGCATCGAACATCCTGCAAACTACCGTCCACTTCTAAGCAAACCCGAGAAATGAGGCTACGGAAAAGTACTGTCGTCGCCGCGTCGGCCAATCAGAGAGCGTCTCCGAGAAATGCGGCTACGGAAATTATAGACGCCTCTTGCTTAGACCGCTTCAAAACGCGCCCGTGTTCCATCATAATACATCATATTTCAATGCACAGCGCGTTACGCACTGATTGGCTGCGACGGATACAGCGATGAAACAGTGCAACTCAAAGCGCTATTGCGTCTAGCCCGAGAGAAATGCGGCGAGGAGAAATGCGGCTTCGGTAACGGAACGTATTCTCTATCAGACAGTGAGTCACTTCCTGTTCAGGAAAACGATTATTTACAGTATATTTGATTTATTAACGTTATATTGTGCATTGGAAACACAAACATACTTAAAATGAGTAAATATTATTCATTTTAAACATGTTTATATTATTTATAGGGCTATAAAACAAAAAAACAAAAAAATAAATGTCTTATTCTTCTCTTTTAACCAGGGGGGGCGGCGCCCGAGTGCCCCTAGTGGCCAGCCGCCACTGGAGGAGGAGCCTTGCTAAGCTCCAGGCCATCAGGGAAAACCCCTCCCACCCACTATACACAGACTTGGCTGACAGGAGCATAGATATATATAGAACACTAGATAGCTTAAGGCGGAGTCACCAGCGTCACTGAACCGCCACCATCTTGGGAGAGTCAGCCTTGAGTGAGAGTGAGTGAGCTGCACAGACAAAAATACTCATAACTCGCTGAAATATTGACGGATTTACAAACGGGTTGGTTTGCTATAAACATCAAAGATGTAGTTATGATACTGCATACTTATACATTTTTTAAAGATGTTTTTTTTTACAAACCGCTTGAATCATAGCCACGTTAATAATGCTTGTAATAAACCAAACCGTTTGTAAATCCGTCAATATTTCAGCGAGTTATGAGTATTTTTGTCTGTGCAGCTCACTCACTCTCACACAAGGCTGACTCTCCCAAGATGGCGGCGGTTCAGTGACGTCGCTCTCCATTGGCCGGCAGCGCGGGCAAGCTATCTAGTGTTCTATATATATCTATGGACAGGAGGAGCATGTTATAGGCTCACACTACCTAAATGCAGCACTGAACGGCACAGGAAGTCCTTCATTCCGACAGCCATCAGACTATACAATGCATCACTGTGCCTCACTGCATCACTGAGCACAGAGTGACAGTTACCATCTTCCGGGCCCTCATTCATCAACGTGGACTTTGACCTTGACCTACTTCCACACGTAAGCACGGAATTTAGAACTAGCGCACGCACAGGGAAGTCGGCATTCATCACACGTGCGTAAGCAGGCTCTACGCACACCTGTCATGATGAATCCCACCTTGGCCCTGCGCCGCAGCTCGTGCACGCTTTCACGTATTTGCATACCAAAACCGCCCCGACCAACCAAATATGGTCAGGCCCTCCCCTTCAAATACCATGAGGGAATCCCTGTGCGTGGAATGTTGGAGGATGGCAAAGCGAACGAAAAAGAGAAACTACACAGACACCGAGGTGGAGGTCCTCGTAACGGAGGTGGATAAATAAAAGGCGGATTTGTAAACGGTGATGTCAGATATCAACGGCTCCCTAAGACCATTGCTGCAATTCTGCCTGGACAGCTCAAAATACTAATAAAGACCGTTCGTTGACCACTGTTTGGCGTTGGTTGTGTTGTGTGTCATTATAACCGTGCTGTACAATATGAATGCCTTTATTAGTTGTGTTCGATTGGCTATATGATTTTTAGAGGCATCTATTTTGTTGTCGGCTAATAAAGACCGCGCTGGAATATGACTGCCTTTTCCCGTGTTGTTTGATTAATACCCACGGATTAAAGTTCTCCTCAATTCTATTCCAAATCGCGATGGATCTCCCGTCAATTTTCTACCTGCTGCATGATTTCTAGAGGCATACTACTACAATCTATTTTGATGTCAGTATTGGGTAGCCTATATAAACAATATAATACGAGAGCATATACAAGAACAATGAATCTCACTGCATGTATGATGTATCCTGCCTTTCAATACATGAACTTGAATTCCATCATATAGTCTGTCCACTATCTGCATGGTGTCATTGCAATGCGTTTTCTATTCTTTCTTGTACAGTAAAAAGGGGGAAGAACACTATATTCATATGACTTATTCTGCTTACAGCTTCGAAATTCCACTTGTTTCGTTTAACGTAAAGCCTTTTAAATATAATCAAAACGTTCCCGTGTTTCGGCGGTCTGTGCGCAAAATAATAACGAGTTGAGCTTTATGATTTATGATGAATTGAAAATGGGGGACCCTGATGTAAACAGGACGAAAGTTGGTCTGCATCCCCAATTAACAATTGTATGTACTGAGCTGTACTGTACTGTACCCATTCTGCAATCTGTTAATAAACTTTTCAATCAATCAATCAATCAAGCTACGCGGAGCGCAGTCAGTCAGTAGCCTACACCCCGTATATTCCGATAACGCTATATAAACCATGAATGAATGAATGAATGAGAACTTTATTAACAGATTGCAGAATGGGTACAGTACAGTACAGCTCAATACATACAATTGTTAAGGGGATGCAGACCAGAGAAAGACTTTCGTCTTGTTTACATCAGGGTCCCCCATTTTCAATTAATCGTAACATATATGACATGCTGCATTCATTCTGAGAGAAAGATCTATTATTCCAAATGCTATTTATAGGGTTTTGACCATAATTACACTACTGTTGCTATTTTACAATGAATTATAATGAACTACGGTTCATAGAACATCCAGTGTTATTATGCACAGAAGCTCATTTCCTTGTTGTAATAATATATTCTACCACTGGGCGCGAGGTACGCCAGGTCCGAAATGTGCGTAGATGTAAGCACGAAGTCAAGTTCAAGTTGAAGTTGATGAATCCCACTCTTTGCTTAGAAATGATCGTACGCACGGGTTACGCACAGATCTGTGCGTAGAACACGTTGATGCATGAGGGACTCTTACTTTTTAAACAGCACTGTGCAATATTACACCTACTGTAGACTTCAGTATATTTTTACTGTATTTATTTACTGTATCTTTTATTCTATTTTTATTCTATTTCATTTTATTCTATTCTTAGGCCATTTGTTTTGTTATTCTTATTTGTGACTTGTTCTGTCTAAATGTTTAATGTTGAGTGATTTGCAGTGTCAAATTTCCCTCAGGATAATACATTTCTATTCTATTCTATTCTATTCTATTCTATTCTATATCTTTGAAAAGTCTCCTTTTATTCAACACTTCTGAATTCACTGACAAACTGAACTGAACTGACAAAAATAAGGTGCATAAAAAAGCAAACACAGGCTACTCACCATCATTAGTAGAGCGGCAAGCGGTGTTTGGGGACAGAGTGAAATCTTCTTAAAACACTGCCCCTCTCCACTCATTCCTGAACTTTTTTGTTAAGTCCTTCTCAAATGCCAACTGAATTAAATTGGCCTTGCGTCGATGAAGCATACTAAGGCGATGTTCTGTAAAGACGTTCTTGAGGGTCGAAAACGAATTCTCACAGAGTGCCGTGCTAGCTTCAGTAGTGTTGTTGTCAGTGATGCCACAGATTACTTGTAAAAGTTATCTGATTACTGATTACTGATTACTCATTTAAAAAGTAATCTTAGTTACTTTACTGATTACTTGATTATCAGAGTAACTTAGTTACTTTGAAAGTAACTAGGTTACGAAGTCGTCCCCCCTGCTGCTGCCACAACATAAGAATGACAAAAAGAATTGAGTAAAATGTACTCAGTTTGAGTAAAATGTACTAATAGGGCAGGTAGGCCTATCTATAGATCTATAGATTTCACAAAAGATAAATGGTCAATAACACCACATGTAGGCTGATATGTAGCCTACCTTTGAGGCCTGCCCTATTCAGATATGGTTCTAATGTTCCTAGTGAAACAGGGGAGAGTAAACCAGTGATTATATCTCAGTAACAGAATCTTCTCAAACCTCTTGTCAGAAAGTCTGTTCCTTCTAGGCGTGAGCACCAACCCTCCCAGACTAAAAAGCCGTTCCACAGGAGCACTTGATGGGTTGGAGTGTTATACTTCAAGAAAATGTTCTTTATGTTTGAAGGTCTATTCAGTATCTGAAGCTCATGCACTTAAAAAACAGTCGGTTTTAAACGGTACTGCTCCTCCTATGCTATTATTATTATTATTATTATTATTATTATTATTATTATTATTATTATTATTATTATTATTATTATTATTATTATTATTATTATTATTATTATTATTATTATTATTATTATTATTATTATTATTATTATTATTATTATTATTAGTGTGGGTGACCTGGCGAAGCCAGGTTGCCACCCACACTATACATATCCATACTCTTTTTATTAGTGTGGGTGACCTGGCGAAGCCAGGTTGCCACCCACACTATACATATCCATACTCTTTTTATTAGTGTGGGTGACCTGGCGAAGCCAGGTTGCCACCCACACTATACATATCCATACTCTTTTTATTATTTATTTATTTATTCCACCGATTTTGCAAACACTTTGCAACACGTAAGCGTTCGCGCCCCATACACGTGAAAGGTATCAAAACGAGCGGCTTGCCTATGGCAACACCGGTCTCCGAACTCGTAAAGTTTCACCGCACCGTCTGGCTACGAATCGACTTTAAACGGTAAAATATCGGTCCCATTGGGAATGCATTGCATTTTAGAGTGTAGCAGCTGAAATAATCTTTTTCCCCCTACCTTGGGTGAATTGCGAGTGTGATCTCAATTTTGGACGTAGAAATAAAACAAACACATCAAAACGATGACACGGCTGTCAACCCGCTCACAAAAGAAAAATAAATGGAATTGGACATTTCTATCTCAACTGACGACCATTTGTTTGAAGGTTCTCCTCCCCATTGACCGCCATGCAATCGCACTCTAGAAATCACATTTTTCACACTATTTTTTAGCCTTCTGTTCCGATCGCCGAAGGAGTGCCACAATATCGCACGAATGTCACAATATCGCGCACAACCCTTCGCCTACTCGTTGTAGTGCTCATGTGCGCGTCACAACGCTTCATCTCTTATAGTTTTCTTTTAATCAATGTGACAATGCAGTCATGCATCTGCCTCCATAAAATGCATTGGATAGAAAATATGCAAGTCATAGTGATTGCTTCACCTGTGTGGCTCATGGCTCACTCATGATTGGTTCAGCTGTGTGGCTCGTGGCTGAGCTGCCAATGACATCATCCACTTAACCCATCATTGGCCATCACTGTGTTGCAGTACTGAATTGCTGACAGCGCCCTCTGTCTTGTGGGTTGTGTCATTGTACTCGGTGTAATAGTGTAATAGTGTGTAATAGTGTAATAGTGTAATAGTGTGTAATAGTGTAATTGTGTAATAGTGTAATAGTGTAATAGTGTGTAATAGTGTGTAATAGTGTAATAGTGTAATAGTGTGTAATAGTGTAATAGTGTGTAATAGTGTAATAGTGTAATAGTGTGTAATAGTGTAATAGTGTAATAGCGTGTAATAGTGTAATAGTGTGTAATAGTGTAATAGTGTAATAGTGTGTAATAGTGTAATATTGTGTAATAGTGTAATAGTGTAATAGTGTGTAATAGTGTAATAGTGTAATAGTGTGTAATAGTGTAATAGTGTATAATAGTGTGTAATAGTGTAATAGTGTGTAATAGTGTAATAGTGTGTAATAGTGTGTAATAGTGTAATAGTGTGTAATAGTGTTATAGTGTGTAATAGTGTAATAGTGTGTAATAGTGTAATAGTGTAATAGTGTGTAATAGTGTAATAGTGTGTAATAGTGTAATAGTGTAATAGTGTAATATTGTGTAATATTGTAATAGTGTGTAATAGTGTAATAGTGTAATAGTGTGTAATAGTGTAATAGTGTATAATAGTGTGTAATAGTGTAATAGTGTGTAATAGTGTAATAGTGTGTAATAGTGTGTAATAGTGTAATAGTGTGTAATAGTGTAATAGTGTGTAATAGTGTAATAGTGTGTAATAGTGTAATAGTGTAATAGTGTGTAATAGTGTAATATTGTGTAATAGTGTAATAGTGTAATAGTGTGTAATAGTGTAATAGTGTGTAATAGTGTGTAATAGTGTAATAGTGTAATAGTGTAATAGTGTGTAATAGTGTAATAGTGTAATAGTGTGTAATAGTGTGTAATAGTGTAATAGTGTGTAATAGTGTAATAGTGTGTAATAGTGTAATAGTGTAATAGTGTGTAATAGTGTAATAGTGTAATAGTGTGTAATAGTGTAATAGTGTGTAATAGTGTAATAGTGCAATAGTGTGTAATAGTGTAATAGTGTGTAATAGTGTAATAGTGTAATAGTGTGTAATAGTGTAATAGTGTGTAATAGTGTAATAGTGTAATAGTGTGTAATAGTGTGTAATAGTGTAATAGTGTAATAGTGTGTAATAGTGTAATAGTGTAATAGTGTAATAGTGTGTAATAGTGTAATATTGTGTAATAGTGTAATAGTGTAATAGTGTGTAATAGTGTAATAGTGTGTAATAGTGTGTAATAGTGTAATAGTGTGTAATAGTGTAATAGTGTAATAGTGTGTAATAGTGTAATAGTGTAATAGTGTGTAATAGTGTAATAGTGTAATAGTGTGTAATAGTGTGTAATAGTGTAATAGTGTGTAATAGTGTGTAATAGTGTAATAGTGTGTAATAGTGTAATAGTGTGTAATAGTGTAATAGTGTGTAATAGTGTAATAGTGTGTAATAGTGTAATAGTGTGTAATAGTGTAATAGTGTAATAGTGTGTAATAGTGTGTAATAGTGTAATAGTGTAATAGTGTGTAATAGTGTAATAGTGTGTAATAGTGTAATAGTGTGTAATAGTGTAATAGTGTAATAGTGTGTAATAGTGTAATAGTGTAATAGTGTGTAATAGTGTAATAGTGTGTAATAGTGTAATAGTGCAATAGTGTGTAATAGTGTAATAGTGTGTAATAGTGTAATAGTGTAATAGTGTGTAATAGTGTAATAGTGTGTAATAGTGTAATAGTGTGTAATAGTGTGTAATAGTGTAATAGTGTAATAGTGTGTAATAGTGTAATAGTGTGTAATAGTGTAATAGTGTAATAGTGTAATAGTGTGTAATAGTGTAATAGTGTAATAGTGTGTAATAGTGTAATAGTGTGTAATAGTGTAATAGTGTAATAGTGTGTAATAGTGTAATAGTGTAATAGTGTGTAATAGTGTAATAGTGTGTAATAGTGTGTAATAGTGTAATAGTGTGTAATAGTGTAATAGTGTAATAGTGTGTAATAGTGTGTAATAGTGTAATAGTGTAATAGTGTGTAATAGTGTAATAGTGTGTAATAGTGTAATAGTGTGTAATAGTGTAATAGTGTAATAGTGTGTAATAGTGTAATAGTGTAATAGTGTGTAATAGTGTAATAGTGTGTAATAGTGTAATAGTGCAATAGTGTGTAATAGTGTAATAGTGTGTAATAGTGTAATAGTGTAATAGTGTGTAATAGTGTAATAGTGTGTAATAGTGTAATAGTGTGTAATAGTGTGTAATAGTGTAATAGTGTAATAGTGTGTAATAGTGTAATAGTGTGTAATAGTGTAATAGTGTAATAGTGTAATAGTGTGTAATAGTGTAATAGTGTAATAGTGTGTAATAGTGTAATAGTGTGTAATAGTGTAATAGTGTAATAGTGTGTAATAGTGTAATAGTGTAATAGTGTGTAATAGTGTAATAGTGTGTAATAGTGTGTAATAGTGTAATAGTGTAATAGTGTGTAATAGTGTAATAGTGTGTAATAGTGTAATAGTGTGTAATAGTGTGTAATAGTGTAATAGTGTAATAGTGTGTAATAGTGTAATAGTGTGTAATAGTGTAATAGTGTGTAATAGTGTAATAGTGTGTAATAGTGTAATAGTGTAATAGTGTGTAATAGTGTAATAGTGTGTAATAGTGTAATAGTGTAATAGTGTGTAATAGTGTAATAGTGTAATAGTGTGTAATAGTGTAATAGTGTGTAATAGTGTAATAGTGTAATAGTGTGTAATAGTGTAATAGTGTAATAGTGTGTAATAGTGTGTAATAGTGTAATAGTGTGTAATAGTGTAATAGTGTGTAATAGTGTAATAGTGTGTAATAGTGTAATAGTGTGTAATAGTGTAATAGTGTAATAGTGTGTAATAGTGTAATAGTGTGTAATAGTGTGTAATAGTGTGTAATAGTGTAATAGTGTGTAATAGTGTAATAGTGTGTAATAGTGTAATAGTGTGTAATAGTGTAATAGTGTGTAATAGTGTAATAGTGCAATAGTGTGTAATAGTGTAATAGTGTGTAATAGTGTAATAGTGTTATAGTGTGTAATAGTGTAATAGTGTAATAGTGTGTAATAGTGTAATAGTGTAATAGTGTGTAATAGTGTAATAGTGTGTAATAGTGTAATAGTGTGTAATAGTGTGCAATGCGACTTGCGGGTTGTGTCATTGCACTCAGTAGGGATATCCTCTTTGATTGGTCTATGTTGACCACTCCCCCGATCCTTAGGCCGCGCCCCCTTTTTGTATCCTTTGAACCGTTTGTCATAGAGACTCGCGAGAGACCCTCTCCCCCGTTGGCCGGCGGTGCACAGGCGTCACCCACACTTTCACAATTTCCCCCGCGCGGAATTGTCTAGTATATACTTATTATCTATATTCTCAGATTTTGCAAACACTTTGCAACACGTAAGCGTTCGCGCCCCATACACGTGAAAGGTATCAAAACGAGCGGCTTGCCTATGGCAACACCGGTCTCCGAACTCGTAAAGTTTCACCGCACCGTCTGGCTACGAATCGACTTTAAACGGTAAAATATCGGTCCCATTGGGAATGCATTGCATTTTAGAGTGTAGCAGCTGAAATAATCTTTTTCCCCCTACCTTGGGTGAATTGCGAGTGTGATCTCAATTTTGGACGTAGAAATAAAACAAACACATCAAAACGATGACACGGCTGTCAACCCGCTCACAAAAGAAAAATAAATGGAATTGGACATTTCTATCTCAACTGACGACCATTTGTTTGAAGGTTCTCCTCCCCATTGACCGCCATGCAATCGCACTCTAGAAATCACATTTTTCACACTATTTTTTAGCCTTCTGTTCCGATCGCCGAAGGAGTGCCACAATATCGCACGAATGTCACAATATCGCGCACAACCCTTCGCCTACTCGTTGTAGTGCTCATGTGCGCGTCACAACGCTTCATCTCTTATAGTTTTCTTTTAATCAATGTGACAATGCAGTCATGCATCTGCCTCCATAGAAATGCATTGAATAGAAAATATGCAAGTCATAGTGATTGCTTCACCTGTGTGGCTCATGGCTCACTCATGATTGGTTCAGCTGTGTGGCTCGTGGCTGAGCTGCCAATGACATCATCCACTTAACCCATCATTGGCCATCACTGTGTTGCAGTACTGAATTGCTGACAGCGCCCTCTGTCTTGTGGGTTGTGTCATTGTACTCAGTAGGGATATCCTCTTTCATTTTTCATTGGTCCATGTTGACCCCCTTTCATTGGTCGATGTTGACCACTCCCCCGATCCTTAGACCACGCCCCCTTATGCCACACCCCCTCAGTGTATCTCTTGAACCGTTTGTCGTAGAGACTTGCGGATTGTGCCATTGTACTCGGTGTAATAGTGTAATAGTGTGTAATAGTGTAATAGTGTGTAATAGTGTAATAGTGTGTAATAGTGTAATAGTGTAATAGTGTGTAATAGTGTAATAGTGTGTAATAGTGTAATAGTGTGTAATAGTGTAATAGTGTAATAGTGTAATAGTGTGTAATAGTGTGTAATAGTGTAATAGTGTGTAATAGTGTAATAGTGTAATAGTGTGTAATAGTGTAATAGTGTGTAATAGTGTAATAGTGTGTAATAGTGCAATAGTGTGTAATAGTGTAATAGTGTAATAGTGTGTAATAGTGTAATAGTGTGTAATAGTGTAATAGTGTGTAATAGTGTAATAGTGTAATAGTGTGTAATAGTGTAATAGTGTGTAATAGTGTAATAGTGTAATAGTGTGTAATAGTGTAATAGTGTAATAGTGTGTAATAGTGTAATAGTGTGTAATAGTGTAATAGTGTAATAGTGTAATAGCGTGTAATAGTGTAATAGTGTGTAATAGTGTGTAATAGTGTAATAGTGTAATAGTGTGTAATAGTGTAATAGTGTGTAATAGTGTAATAGTGTAATAGTGTGTAATAGTGTAATAGTGTAATAGTGTGTAATAGTGTAATAGTGTGTAATAGTGTAATAGTGTGTAATAGTGTAATAGTGTAATAGTGTGTAATAGTGTGTAATAGTGTGTAATAGTGTAATAGTGTAATAGTGTGTAATAGTGTAATAGTGTGTAATAGTGTGTAATAGTGTAATAGTGTGCAATAGTGTAATAGTGTAATAGTGTGTAATAGTGTAATAGTGTAATAGTGTGTAATAGTGTAATAGTGTAATAGTGTGTAATAGTGTAATAGTGTGTAATAGTGTAATAGTGTGTAATAGTGTAATAGTGTAATAGTGCAATAGTGTGTAATAGTGTAATAGTGTGTAATAGTGTAATAGTGTTATAGTGTGTAATAGTGTAATAGTGTAATAGTGTGTAATAGTGTAATAGTGTGTAATAGTGTAATAGTGTAATAGTGTGTAATAGTGTAATAGTGTGTAATAGTGTAATAGTGTGTAATAGTGTGTAATAGTGTAATAGCGTGTAATAGTGTAATAGTGTGTAATAGTGTAATAGTGTAATAGTGTGTAATAGTGTAATAGTGTGTAATAGTGTAATAGTGTAATAGTGTGTAATAGTGTAATAGTGTAATAGTGTGTAATAGTGTAATAGTGTGTAATAGTGTGTAATAGTGTAATAGTGTGTAATAGTGTGTAATAGTGTAATAGTGTGTAATAGTGTAATAGTGTAATAGTGTGTAATAGTGTGTAATAGTGTGTAATAGTGTGTAATAGTGTAATATTGTGTAATAGTGTAATAGTGTTGCGGGTTGTGTCATTGCACTCAGTAGGGATATCCTCTTTGATTGGTCTATGTTGACCACTCCCCCGATCCTTAGGCCGCGCCCCCTTTTTGTATCCTTTGAACCGTTTGTCATAGAGACTCGCGAGAGACCCTCTCCCCCGTTGGCCGGCGGTGCACAGGCGTCACCCACACTTTCACAATTTCCCCCGCGCGGAATTGTCTAGTATATACTTATTATCTATATTCTCAGATTTTGCAAACACTTTGCAACACGTAAGCGTTCGCGCCCCATACACGTGAAAGGTATCAAAACGAGCGGCTTGCCTATGGCAACACCGGTCTCCGAACTCGTAAAGTTTCACCCCACCGTCTGGCTACGAATCGACTTTAAACGGTAAAATATCGGTCCCATTGGGAATGCATTGCATTTTAGAGTGTAGCAGCTGAAATAATCTTTTTCCCCCTACCTTGGGTGAATTGCGAGTGTGATCTCAATTTTGGACGTAGAAATAAAACAAACACATCAAAACGATGACACGGCTGTCATCCCGCTCACAAAAGAAAAATAAATGGAATTGGACATTTCTATCTCAACTGACGACCATTTGTTTGAAGGTTCTCCTCCCCATTGACCGCCATGCAATCGCACTCTAGAAATCACAT
>NC_140184.1:49498775-49586382 GCF_963971535.1 Notolepis coatsorum | reverse complement strand
TACAGTCAGGGAATTGTACCCCTCAGTTACAACTAACAAAAAACAAAAAGAGAGAGCACATTAGTAGTCTTAGCTGCTTTACACTGGCTTCCTGTAACATTTAGAATTTACTTCAAGGTCCTTCTCCTTGCATACAACGCCCTAAATGGACAGGGACCTAATTACATTGCCAACACAACTGCTGGACTACTAGAGGCTCCCAGAAACTTCAAAAGAAGATCGGTGATGCAGCCTTTGTCTATTATGCCCCAAAATTATGGAACAAACATCATTACATTTACATTTTGTCATTTAGCTGACGCTTTTATCCAAAGCGACTTACAAGTTTTGTACAACAAGACAGCAGGAAGGGTACAACTCTATCAGCTGAGTAACATGTTCATCAAAGTGTTGAGTGCTATAGTGTAGGTTAGTATATTAGGACAAGGGCAAGGTTAGAGTTAAAACTTAATTTTTTTTTTATTTCATTTCATTTCAGATAATGGTTGAAGAAGTGCGTCTTTAGTCGACGGCGAAAGATTGGACGGGTTTCGGCTGTCCTAAATGTGGTGGAAGTTCGTTCCACAATTGTGGGGCAAGGACCGAGAATAGGTGACTTCTCTTTGATGACCCTCCTGGAGCTCGGATAGGAGTAGGTCTGAGGCGGCCAGAAGAGACCATAGAGACCATTGACCGGAGGTAGGCGGGAGCCGTTCCCTTCGCCGCACGATATGCCAGGTCGAGGGCCTTGAAGCGGATTCGTGCGGCCATGGGGAGCCAGTGCAGGTCCCTGAGAAGTGGGGTGACATGGGAAGCCAACTCGCTAAATGCTCAGGCATTTAAATGAGACATCAGGCAGACTTTATCTTGACACAAATAGTATATTACCTGCACTATTTGAATTCTCCCTACTTTTATGCACTTCCTGTAAAATTCATGTGTCAGTTCTATGCTGATTTTATCTTACCTCTTATGCACTGTAATCTGCCTAGCAACACTGTTCACCGTTTAGTAATTCAGAACTGTTCTATAAAACATCTAGGACTGAACTTTGTAAAGTAACTCAAAGTAAGAAGGAGCTGCCCTGTTGTTCGGACTGTTCTATAATGTAATTTAGAAAGAAACTCAAAGTGAGTTGAGCTGCTCTGCTGTTCTGTAAAGTAACTCAGAACCATATCCGTAAAGTAACTCAGGAGCTCGCTTCAACCAGTGTGCTTTGGCAGAGCTTCTTTAATAGTTTGAACAACTGTTCTGTAAAGTAATTCAGAACTGTTCTATAAAGTAATTTAGAACTGGACTTTGTAAAGAATCTCAAAGTATTTAAGGCACTGCTCTGTTCTGTAAAGTAACTCAGAACAATATCCTGTAAAGTAATTCATCAGGAGCCTGCTTCAACCAGATTATTGTATTGTAAATGAGGGCTATTTTATTTGACTGAACTATTTTATTGCACTGTAGTACTGCATCATTTTATATTCTATTTTATTAACAATTTTTACTGTCTATTCTATATATCCTTTTATTCTTTTAATTACTGCCTATTTTAAAACTGAATCAAACCGTAAACAGATAGGCCCATTGGGATGTTAGATCCTAATATGAAAAACTGTGATTTGCCTTACTTTGCTGCTATCTTTTTATGCTAGTTTTATATGTAATTCTAAAACTGTGATTTGCCTTACCTTGCTGCTATCTTTTTTATGCTTGTTTTATAGGTTTTATATGTCATTTTATGCCATAGAATAAAACCATAAACAAAGTGGCCTATTGGGATGCTAGATCCTCCTAATGAGACATTTATTTTATTTTACATGTCTGCCATTTGCTTGCCTTTTTTCTGTTGTAAAGCTATTTGAGCTGCAATTCTTGTATGAAAGGTGCTATACAAATAAAGTTATTATTATTATTATTATTATTATTATTATTATTATTATTATTATTATTATTATTATTATTATTATTATTATTATTATTATTATTATTATTATTATTATTATTATTATTATTATTATTATTATTATTATTATTATTATTATTATTATTATTATTATTATTATTATTATTATTATTATTATTATTATTATTATTATTATTATTATTATTATTATTATTATTATTATTATTATTATTATATAATGACAAATAATTACTATTTGAAGTCTAGACTATATTACAATTATTAATCTGGTTAAATTGACTGAAAAGAGGAAATAAAGATCATTCTTTGGTGTCAAAGTGAACCATTCTGTTCATACTTCACCATCTTTCGGGGATCATAAATATACATCCCTCTCTTTTTAGGGACCAAACAGCAAAAAAAATATTCTGATTACTGATTACTCCCAAATGGAACCAAATAACGAAGCAACATAATCTTTGGGCTACAATTTGTTGTTGCTCTTGTTGTTTTTTTGCTGCTTGCATTACAGTATTATCATCTCAACTCATTTCACAGCAATATAATATTACTACGAAAATGTAAAAAAAACAAGAAGGGAAAAACCTTCAGACTCATTTATTATAAATTTGGGCAGAGCTGGTTTCAAGTGTTGAGGGACAGAATGTTCTGGCAGGAGAGATTCAGTGCTTTGTGGCAGGCATACCTCTCACACTAGCTCCCTTATTACATCACAGCTATAAATCTAGATTTCTCTCATTGATCACGAATGGCCTTCTGCAAATACAATTTTGAATTTAAAAGCTAATGCACAAAAAGCTTAAAAATCAATGTTTATCCCACTAAAGCAGCCTATATTGCGAGAAAGTAGACCAGAAAACCAAAGCCGATATCTACGTTTTCCTGTGAAATGATTCCTCTTGGCTGCTGCGTAACGAAGTTCAAGAGGACATAAAACACAGACTTTTTGGAGGAGTAGCGATGAGACCTTGTAAAAGTTTCCACGCAAGACCATTAGATTTATTACCCTGGGGCCATTAGGAAAAGGCATGATGGGAGATATCCCATTTAAAAGAGATTAGAGAGTGTGTGTGCACTCTTCATACAGTGAGGTCATCCCCCAAAAACCAGCACTTACACACAAACTACACAAAATAGCCCCAAAATACAACTACACATCCTCCACTTTACCATCACTTCCTCCTCTTCTCTTCCAGATCTGACCTTCCTTCATTTTAAAACCTTAATTTGATTTGAATAAGCTTTGAGGAAAAGGGAGACCGGTAATTAAAAATATATTAAAGGATATATACCTATAGGCAGCTATTTGTGTGTGTGTGTGTGTGTGTGTGTGTGTGTGTGTGTGTGTGTGTGTGTGTGTGTGTGTTCGCCTCTCTGCATGGTGGTGGTTTCAGTTCATGGGGTAATTTCCAAAGCTCGGAGGGACAGAGTTTGGAGTCAATAAACTGTGTCCAATCAATTTGCATAAAGTGCAAAAAGGTGCTTTGGCTCAGGTGGTGGAGGAGCCTTGAGGTTGAGAGGGTTCAACTTACACTCTCTCTCTCTCTCTCTCTCTCTCTCTCTCTCTCTCTCTCTCTCTCTCTCTCTCTCTCTCTCTCTCTCTCTCTCTCTCTCTCTCTCTCTCTCTCTCTCTCTCTCTCTCTCTCTCTGTGTTTGAATGAGAGAGGGGGGGCAGGAGATGGGGACTGTTTTCATCCAAAGAGCTAGGAGGGGTGTCGCTCCAAAGACCATGCTTTCCAGTGGAAAGTAGGGTGAGACAAAGAGAAAGAGAGAGACAGACAGACAGACAGACAGACAGACATACATACAGACAGACAGACAGACAGACAGACAGACAGACAGACAGACAGACAGACAGACAGACAGACAGACAGACAGACAGACAGACAGACAGACAGACAGACAGACAGACAGACAGATAGGCATACATACAGACAGACAGACAGACAGACAGACAGACATACAGACAGACAGACAGACAGACAGACACACAGACAGACAGACAGACATACAGACAGACAAACAGACAGACAGACAGACAGACAGACAGACAGACAGACAGACAGACAGACAGACAGACAGACAGACAGACAGACAGACAGACAGACAGACAGACAGACAGACAGACAGACAGACAGACAGATACTGTAGGGAGAGTAACAAGAAAAGTGAGGAAAGGAGAAAGCTAGAGACAGAGATAGACGGTGAAGAGAGCATAGGAGATGACAGAAACACATACTGTAGACAGAAAGGGAGCAAATGGATGAGAGGGAGGGAGAGAGAGAGAAAGACAGCGAGAGAGTGAGAGAGTCAGGCGTATTGATCGATCAAACCTGTCGTCAGCCAGACAGCCAGGGAGACGTCCGTCCTCATGATGCCAGTCTTTGGCCTGCAGACACCTAACCCCCCTGCTCCTCCTAGGGTGGTGGCGGCAGACAGGACGGCCATGTGTGTGTGTTTGGTGTGTGCGAATGCGTATGTATATATTGTGCGCGTGTGTGTATCTGCTTGCATTTGATGTGTGTGTATATTTTGTGTGTGTATTCATGAAGTGTGTGTGTGTGTGCATGCATGCGTGCATTTGTGTATGCATGTATATATGCATGTATGTATGTATGTATGTATGTATGTATGTATGTATGTATGTATGTATGTATGTATGTATGTATGTATGTATGTATGTATGTATGTATGTATGTATGTATGTATGTATGTATGTATGTATGTATGTATGTATGTATGTATGTATGTATGTATGTATGTATGTATGTGTGTGTGTGTATGTATGTATGTATGTATGTATGTATGTATGTATGTATGTATGTATGTATGTATGTATTTATTTGTATGTATGTATGTATGTATGTATGTATGTATGTATGTATGTATGTATGTATGTATGTATGTATGTATGTATGTATGTATGTATGTATGTATGTATGTATGTATGTATGTATGTATGTATGTATGTATGTATGTATGTATGTATGTATGTATGTATGTATGTATGTAAATGTATAAAAAATACAAGAAAATAGAATAAAACGTAATATAACACAAGCTGTACTCAATGTAAATAAACAGGAAAAACTAGGTGAATTCAAATACAATTATATAGGATACAGTGTGTTTTGTCTCAGGTGCCATGCCTTCTCCAAAAATCCTGCAAAACCGAAGATGTCCTCCACAAAAAAACAACTCAACATACAACTCTCAGACTGCCAAAACAAATCTGGGTTTACAATTTGAATTTTCTCAAATAAAGCCCTCCTCAAAGTGGTGTACAGAGGGCAATAAAAAACAAAATGATATTCATCCTCCACCACTCCCAGATCACACAGAACACACAACCGCTCCTCCTCAGGTTTACCCTGGAATCTACCCACTTCCACCGCCAATGGCAGGGTGCCAGACCTCAACTGGGCACACAGAGACCTCCGTCTTCTCTTTAAGTTTAACATTACATAAGGAAGCAAGTTTAACAGACGTTTTATTGCGGTTTAGGGGGAAGGAAGAGGTTAGTGTAAGCGCCAGCCAATCCGTATTCCAAGAGAATCATCGTTGTCTGAACTCGCGGGGGTCGGTACACAGGGATTGGTTCTCATATGGGCAGGGGCTGATCCGGGAGAAGAGACGTTGGGCAAGCAGGGGTTGATACCAAAGTGGGTGTGGTAGATTTCATGAATGGAAATAGCTGGTTCTGGTCCATCGGAAGAAGGTAGGCAACAACGAGGTCAGAGCAAATGTTTCCTGGGTTGGTTGTTGATTTATTTAGAGCAGAAGCAACACAGCACAGCAGAAATGGGTCCATCCCCGACACAGCCTCCGAGCCTCGGCTAGACTGTGTGTCTTAATGTTCTCAACAAGTTGTTTAAATCCAAATCTCCAATACACAAGTGAGTCTGGCCCTTCCCTGCCATTGGCCTTAATAGTTGGTAAACTGGTTTGTTGTGTGTGTGTGTTTCATGTGGGTGTCACCTGATATGTCTGTCTGTCTCTCTCTGTGTGTGTGTGTGTGTGTGTTTGATTGATTGATTGAAAACTTTATTAACAGATTGCAGAATGGGTACAATACAGTACAGCTCAATACACACAATTGTTAAGGGGATGCAGACCAGAGAAAGACTTTCGTCTTGTTTACATCAGGGTCCCCCATTTTCAATTCATCAGGACATATATGACATACATGACATACAGATAGTCAGTACTGCTACATCTATACATTTATGACATACCAGATTTGCAAATACAGTACTGTTTGTGATACAGAAGGAGTCAAGAAAAGGGAGTATATACATTTGACGTAGAAACTGTACATTGGAGGAGGTTGGGTGGGGGGGGGTTGGGTACACTGGGATATTGACAACCATACTGGGTAATTTACATTGGAGGTGGTTGGGGGGGGGGGGGGCACACTGTATAAACAAGCAAAACTGTACATTGAGGGGGGGGGGGGAGACTCTGTACAAACAAACAAAATTGTACATTGGACTATTGACAAAACCATACTAGGTAAATGACTGTACATTGGAGGGGGTTGGGTTAGGATATTTACAGGGGCCAGTGTTGAATTGCAGTCTCCCGTAGGTGTCTCTTGAGAGAGGTTTTGAAAGTGGGTAGTGATCCACATTCCTTTACAGCTTTGGGTAGGGCGTTCCACATTGATGTGGCATAATTGCGAAACGTGTTTAGTCCCTTATTTGAGCCGAATCTGGGTTTAACATGATTTGTGGAGCTCCCTCTGGTGTTGTGATCGTGGTATTCACTGACCTTTGGGAAGTATTTTGCCATGTACATGGGTACCTTGGTGTGTGTGTGTGTGTGTGTGTGTGTGTGTGTGTGTGTGTGTGTGTGTGTGTGTGTGTGTGTGTGTGTGTGTGTGTGTGTGTGTGTGTGTGTGTGTGTGTGTGTGTGTGTGTGTGTGTGTGTGTGTGTGTGAGTGAGTGAGTGAGTCTCCATGTGTGAGAGTGTGTGTTTGTGTGGTTCATTCATCTTTGGGATGTCACTCAAATGTTAATTACATTAGAACTGGTGTGTGACCTGACTGTTAGGGTCTCCATGATGAAATCAGGTCCCTTCGTGGTCAGCCAGTATTGATTGGTGTGAGATTCCTTGGTCGTTGTGAAGTCTGGTGATCTTTGTAATCTACATGTTTGTCTTAGGGCTGTTCTGCTTCTTTAACTTTAGTAATTAGTTTATGCTATAATAATTAGCTGTTAATGTCTAATAACCATCAAAAATATACTACACAGGTTCTCAGACAGTTGAAGGGTCGGGCACACAGCGGGATCTCCTTCCAAAAACATTCATACACAGCATTGGGTCACACAGACGACAATCTTCTCCTCTTCTCTCTATCTCTCCTCTTCACTTACTCCTGTCTCCTTCTTCCTCTCACAGGTTTTACCATATCTACTTCCAATATTCTCCCACTCTGTCTTGCTTTTCTATGGCCCTTAATTATGCTCTGATTGCGCTCACCTGTCCCATGCACATCTAGCACAGGTGTCAGCATCGGGCTGACACGCTCTGCTCACCAGAGTCTCATCCAACCAGGAGGGGTGACCCAGGATGCCAGCGCAGCTTTCCGGGAGAGCTCATCCGCATTTCCATGCATGGCTCTGGACCTGTGGACGACATTAAATGTATGGTTGGAGTGAGAGAAACCAGTGGGTGACCCTTGCATTGTTTTCCTTGTTGCATGACATCCATACTAGTGGTGCATGGTCCGTTACCAGGGTGAAGTGCCATCCCAACAAATAATATTTCAGCTCTTCCAAGGCCCATTTGATCGCCAGGCTTTCCTTCTCGACTGTGGAATACTTTTGTTCTCTGTGCAGCAGCTTCTGGCTGATATATGTAATGGGATGTTCCTCACCTTCTTGTAGTTGTGACAGGATGGCACCCACCCCAGTTTCTGAGGCATCGGTCTGCACAACTAGTGATTTGGTGAAGTCGGGAGCCACCAACAAGAGGTCGGAACAGAGCACCGCCTTCAGCTCCACAAATGCCTTTTCCGTCTCGGTTGTCCACAGGATCCGGTCTGGCAGCCGGCTCCATGTCAGGTCCGTTAGAGGCGCTGCTATGGCAGAGAAGTGGGGGACAAATCGGTGGTAGTAGCTGGAAAGCACTATAAATGTTTGTACCTGTTTCTTGGGGACGAGGCCAACTCTGGATCACCTCAACTCTGGATTTCCTACCTGGGGTCTGACATGACCGTGGCCAATGGTGTACCCCAGGTAGTCTGCATCTCGGAGGCCAAATTAAATAAAATGTAACTTCCTGAAGTCGTTACAGAAACGTATCAAACCGTCTGGTTTTGGGACTAGCATGATTGGGCTTGACCACTCACTGTGGGATTCTTCAATAATGCCAGCGCTCAGCATGGCCTTTACCTCATTCGCGATGGCATCTTGTCGTGCCGCCAGAAACCGGTACGGTCACAGCTTCAACTTTTTCTCTGGTTCAGTGATTATCTGGTGTTGGGCCATCGTGGTGTGTCCTGGTTCGGTGGAGAACACGTCCCGGTATCTCTGGACCAACTCTTTCAGCTCTCGCTTCTGGTAATAAAATAATTTTTGTGCCTTTTCTCCCTTCCCCCAATTTAGTCGTTATGCCAATTCCCCCCTGGTCGTTACTGTCAGCACGGGCGCCTGAGCAATGGAGCAAATGGAGCAGGTGCATCCCCACAATTGAACTTGGGGGAGCAAACGTGTGCTTTTGCACCCCCACTTTTTGATCATATGAAAAATATGATATGTCCCCCCCCAATATATAACTGTAAACATAACTACGTAATTTCAATCAAATTAATAATACGCAATGACACTTAATAGCGAGTTTTTAAGTTTCCAATGATTGTGACCCCCCTGCCCCCCACATTTGAATGGTTTGATCAACTACCTCCCACGGTCCCTCCCCCCAGCAGTCAGTGGCGCATGCTGCTGCAGGTACAGGCTGAGTGCGTGTGTGTCACAGGCGACCGAGTCTGTCATTGGTGGCAGACTTTTCCAGTAAGTTGTTCAAACAAAGGATTATGTTAGACATGTCTTTACTTCTACCATGCACTCAATACAATAAAACACATTTATAATCATCACCTTCTCTTTTTCCGCTGCATTGAATTACAAATCACTATTTATGTTAGCTAGCTGTTACCTGACGTTTGCTAGCTAGCTACTGTAGTAACATCAACCAGTGTGTGTGTGGTTGACTAGCTAAGCTAGCTACCTGGTAGATCGAAGCCCATTAGAGTTTGAGTTTATTAGGATCCCCATTAGCTGTTGCATGACAACAACTAGTCTTCCTGGGGTCCAAACATTACATTCGACAATACTTTTACAGAACTGTAAATAAAAAACTTATTTCCGAAGTCCATTTTCCTTCAAGCATTGCCTTTCATATTTTCCATCAAATACCACTTATTTTCTGATTTTCATTTAATTGGAAAGAAAATAATGATAATAATAATAATGATAATAAAATAAGAATAAAGTACTTATATCTGCATATACAGATGCCAGCCTTCAATTATCTTAAGGTACAATACCTGAAATGAAAATAAAAGAAGAATGAATTATAGAATGATAGAAGATAATATGATAGAAGCCCATCTCCTGTAAATAACCTGCACAATAACCAGGTAACATGGCAGAAAAAAGAAAGAATACAGACATCAGAGCATTTTTCAGTACACCAAAAAGAACCCTAGTAGCCTAATATCTCAAAGACTTAAAGGGCGGGATCCACAAATAATGGATTGCACAGTGTTAATTTAACCCTTACTTACAATTCATTATGAATTGAAAATGGGGGACCCTGATGTAAACAAGACAAACGTCTTTCTCTGGTCTGCATCCCCTTAACAATTGTGTGTATTGAGCCGTACTGTATTGTACCCATTCTGCAATATGTTAATAACATTTTTAATCAATCAATAACAGATTGCAGAATGGGTGCAGTACAGTACGGCTCAATACACACAATTGTTAAGGGGATGCAGACCAGAGAAAGACTTTCGTCTTGTTTACATCAGGGTCCCCCATTTTCAATTCATAGTGACATTTATGACATACATGAATTGTAAGTAAGGGTGCAATTAGCACTGTGCAATCCATTCTTTGTGGATCCTGCCCTTAGACTAGTTGAAAAATGTTCATAAGAAAGAGGTGAAATGCTAATAGAAATGTTTCATAATGATGTTCAGTGTATTCATAAGTGTATTGCTCTCCTTAAGTGGAGATGGTCAACAAGCCATTTCTATAGTCTATTGTTGTTGAGTTTCGGCCTGTTGTTGTGTTCTATGTGCTAATCCAAACTATATCCCCTCCCCTCCCCCTCTGCAGGAGAAGGGTGGAGACCCTCGTGGACTAGAATGTATGTTGTAATGCTTTACCCTGTTCACCAACGATGCCTGGCGGACGACAGCTCCTGTACATGTATACATTTTGCTTGGGAATCTACCACACATCCTTTGCTAATTTGTTGAAATATCTTCACCATGTAGTGCTTCCTATACAAGGATGTTGTTGATGGCTGGATCCCTGACTCTTTGTTGAAAACAATTCCATGATTGGACAGCAAGATTGTCACAATGATAAATAACTTATGTAGCAGGGTGGATTATCCCTGCTTTATGAGAGTAGATGTACGCTGTCACCAGGTAGTGGGAACGCAGCAGATTTGAGTCCGGCTGAATCCCCCACTGTAGTGTAGTAGTATTAGAGTGGAGCTTTAGCAGAGGGAGTGGATGGGGCCTAGGATTTACTAACCTAGGGGTGGTGCGCTAGTACTTCTTGCCCTCCAGGGCGACTCGCAGTAATTCCCCACACACCCACACTCTTCTCCTAATACTTCCCGCACCCTCCCACACCCGGTGGCAGTAGTGATAGATGATATACTTCCTCCCCAAAGCAGTACCTTTCCTTGCTGATGAGCAGAGACCTGTCCCAATGATGCTTAGGCAGGGGGTGGGGAAAGGGTTAAACAATAAAATGCATTACCCGGGCAGAAAGGGGTTAATACAACAGACACAGTAACCGACACACACACAGTGCTCCCATTCAGTGTTCTTTACTGAAGAAATTGTATGGTTCTTTACACAAGGCACAATGAGCAAAGCTCTTCCCGCTTACACAAGGCACAAGGACTAAAGCTCTTCCCGCTTACGCAACCCAATGAATAAAGCGCTTCCCGCTTACACAACACCATGAATAAAGCTCTTCCCACACCGGTCAATACACAGTAATGGAACCCGTCCCTTTAAGGGTTGAAATGCTAGGCACCTAGTGCTCTCACTCTATGGTAGGGAACCAAAGCTCTTCCCAAACTAGTCAAGACACAGTAATGACACCCGTCCCTTTAAGGGTTAAAATACCTGTTCATGCACCCGTAGGTGGGGAGAGAGGGGAGAAAGAGGGAGAGGGGTAAGGGGCTACTGAATGGGATTTTATAAAGGAACACACGTTATCACACCACACATTTAACCAAAAGACAGTGGGCCCACGTTGAAAACAAAAGTCCTATCTATAGCCGGCTCCCCAAAATAATAAATGTCGGGGCGCCCCTAAACACTGTTACCAGCATCAGTTCAATGTACTGCTTCTCTTCGCCCTTAAAGGGCCCGTGCCGCACAAAGAGAAAGTTTACCGATAAAGTTCCAGCACTCGGAGCACTCACGGTAACAGGCTGGAGAGTACTTAACCAAAGCTTGGCCCGCTCCCACTGTTACGTCTGGTACTCTAGCGAGTGCCAGCACTTTAACTAGTGTTCTAACTATTGCGACAGTGTTGTGTTATTCTGTTGAGTTTCACGTTACGGCATATGGCCGTACGTGACGTAGACGTTGATGTTCTGACTTACAATGCATGTGTCTTGAGTTCAGTAAACACCGACATGCTGAAACTACGTGTTGTCTGATTCTTCCAACATAACATTGGCGACGAGAGATGGCTGAATTTTCTATCCCACCCCCTCCACCCTTCCTACCGCTGCCCGGTGAGCCGCCCGTCCCGTGGGCGCGTTGGATTTCCTCGCTCGAGACGTATATCCTGGCAAACGGTTTGGAATTGTCAGTGGTGAGAAAACGTGCATTACTACAGCACTGTTTAGGCGTGGAGGGACAGCGTGTGTGTGAAACACTCTGCACATTAGACAGTGACACATATACGTCAGTGGTGGCGCTCCTAAAGGGACATTTCGCCACTCCACAGACTGCACTCCTGCGTCGAGTTGTGTTCCGACGGAGGCATCAACGTACTGGCGAGTCAATAACGCAGTACGTCGCGGACCTACGGGGCTTGGCTAGCTCATGCAAATTCGGGGCATTACAGGATGAAATAAACTCAACTCATATTGAACACTGACAGTGATAAAATCAGGGAAAGACTACTGTTGGAAAATGACGAGCTGACATTAGCAGTAGCTATTAGACTAGCAGTGCAGGTGGAATCTGCTATGAACTGTGCAGCTAGTTTGTCTACCTCCCCCAGCCCCAACACACACATGCCAGTAGAGGCTGCGAGCACGCTCAGCTCAAGGGTGTCCCTCCTCAACGTGAGTGCTGACGACGGCAGGGACAATATACTCTTAGCATCCCAGTCACGTGACCGCTCACGCCAGCCGTGTGGGAATTGTGGCTCCCTTTCACACAACTCCAGAGCCCAGACCTGCCCTGCCCGTGGCAAAGCCTGCTCCAACTGCGGGAGGCTAAACCACTTCCACAAGGTCTGCAGGTCAGCCCCAGCTAGCGCTTCCAAGCCACCGACCACTATCATCCATAATGTCAGCTCAGGACGAGTGCCATTCAAAACATGCTCATTGGTGGTTGGTGACATCACACTGCCCCTCCTTCTCGACACTGGAGCCACAGTGTCTCTATTGAATTGGGCGACATACTCTAAATTCTTCTCCCACAAACCACTGGGCCCGCCCACCACCACCCTGCGAGGCTACGCCGACTCCAAGATTGACATCGTTGGCTCCCTCCAGCTGCCGGTGAGGTACGGAGAAAAGACACTGACTGCCTTCAATTTCAACATTGCACGCCGAGGGACCAACCTCCTCGGCCTCGACATCTTCAGTGGCCTTGGTTTCTCTCTGCTGGACACCACAGGCTCAGAGATCCACACCGTCACCGCTGTCTCCTGGCAGCAACAGTGGCCTGCACTGTTCAACGGCGTGGGCTGCCTCCAGGTCTTCGCTCACCAGCCCCTGCTAGACCAAAAAGTGACTCCGGTCATCCAGCCCCTTCGCCGCTCCCCCCTGGCTCTCCATGAGGACATTGCCACAGAGTTACAGAAGATGCTGGACGACGACATCATCGAACAGGTGAACGCTTCACCCTGGATCTCCAACTTGGTGGTAGCAAAGAAGAAGTTAGGGGGGCTGCGACTCTGCGTGGACATGAGAGCGGTAAACAAGGCCATCGTCCCTGATAAATACCCCCTGCCAACCACAGAGGAGCTCACCGCCCAGTTCCATGGGTCCAAGGTGTTCTCTAAGCTGGACCTTCGTCAGGGGTACCTCCAGGTGCCACTACACCCAGAGAGCCGCAACCTCACCGCGTTCATCACCCACAGGGGGGTCTTCCGTTACAAACGCATGGCTTTTGGCTTAAGCTCCGCCCCCAGCTGCTTCCAAAAGATCATGGCCTCCATCTTCGCCGGGATCCCCGGGGTGGCCATCTACCTCGATGACATCGCGGTGCACGGGGCCAACGCCGAGAGTCACGATGCAAGCCTTCACAGTGTCTTAAGTGCGATGGCGAAGCACCGCCTCACACTCAAGGGCGAGAATTGTGTCTTTGCCACCACGACCATTGACTTTGTTGGGTTCCGCCTCTCGGCCGACGGCATGTACCCGCTCCAGTCAAACACAGAGGCCATACACAGTGTCCCAGAGCCCACCTCAGCGGCTCAGGTGGCCTCTTTCCTGGGCATGACGGCGTACTACCTCCGCTTCCTGCCACACTACTCCGACACAACTGCACCGCTGCGGAAGCTGTTGAAGCAGGATAAGCCCTAGCTCTGGACGCCTGTCAGGCACTGGCCACAAACCGCTCCGCCTACACCGCTGGGCTGACCGCCTGCAGCAGTACAACTTCTATTTGCAATTCACGCCGGGCCGGGACAACGTAGTAGCTGACCTACTGTCACGCGCCATCCCCAGTCCCCCCACGGCCCCGCCCTCGACTCCCGATCGGGATCAGGCTGAGCATGACCTGGTCCAGCTCCTCCACACTCCCCTCCAAGAGACAGGAGCTCCAGGACGCCTCGTCTTCTGACCCTGTCCTCTCTGCGCTCTCAACCTACATCAGGCAGGGTTGGCCGGCGAGGACACCTGATGAGCTGCTTCCCTATAGCAGACTCCAAGACGAGTTGTCATGCTGGAATGACTACTGCGTCGCTCGTGGGCTCTGTACTGTGGTCCTGAGTGTCCTTCGGGCGAGTGTCCTTGCTATGGCGCACGAGGGCCACTTGGGCCACTTGGTCAGGCACAAACAGCGGTGTCGTGACTTGTTGTGGTGGCCAGGCATCGACAGGGAAATCGAGACCCTGGTCAAGGACTGTACTGCAGCACCTGCAGCTCGACGTCTGTGGTGAACTGCACGGGGTACCGCATCACCAGCGTTTCCTCATTGTGGTCTACGACCTCCACTCCAAGTGGCCTGAGGTGGCGCCCGCGGGCTCGGTCACAGCCGGGGTGCTAATTGAGATTCTCGAGTCCCTGTTCACACGCTGGGGCCTGCCCAAGAGGATCACGACAGACAATGGCCCCCAAATGATCTCCCACAAACTGGCCTCCTACCTGGGGGGTAAGGGGATACGTCATATCCGCACGTCGTTCTACAACCCGGCTGCGAACGGGGGGTGGAACGGCTGAACCAATCCCTGAAGAATGGCATCAGGGCCCACCTGGCACAAGGGTGCACATTCATCAACGGTCTCCAACAGACGCTCCTGCACTACAGGGCTACTCAACACGCCACCACAGGCGTCTCCCCAGCCTCCCTCATGCTAGGGTGCGAGTTTCAGCTGCCCCTGGTCAGGCTGCGCCCTACTCTGGCTCAGGCTCCAGCCCAACCGCTTCAAGCCACAGTCACCACCGCCAGCGGCGGATGAAGGACCGTTTCGACAGGACCCGACATGCGAGACCACCTACCATCGCCGTCTCAGACTGGGTCAGGATTCGGCGACCCCACCGGGACAACAAGCTCCGGTCATTCTGGTCAGACCCGGTCCAGGTCAGACAGCAGCTTGGCCTGGCCTTATTCAGGCTGGCTGATGGCACGCGTTGGCATGCTGGCCGACTGCACAGGGTGCAGGCTCCCGCTGGCCCGGGACAGGGTGTGCCCGCGGGTATAGCGCTGCAGGACAGACGATTCAATGATGTTGCAGCCCCAGCACCCGCGGCTATAGCTCTGCAGGACAGACAATTTGATGATGTTTCAGCCCCAGCACCCGCGGCTCAGCCTGAGGCTGCAGGACCTCCGCCGTTGGCTGTTGCAGTGCCCGGGCCCCGCCCACTCCGAGCGCGCAACAGGCCTGCACACCTGAATGACTTTGAGACTGAGTATCACTCCTAGGTTGAGTGAAGGGGGGGGAAATGTTACGTCTGGTACTCTAGCGAGTGCCAGCACTTTAACTAGTGTTCTAACTATTGCAACAGTGTCGTGTTATTCTGTTGAGTTTCACGTTACGCCGTACGTGACGTAGATGTTGATGTTCTGACTTACGTTACAATGCATGTGTCTTGAGTTCAGTAAACACCGACATGCTGAAACTACGTGTTGTCTGATTCTTCCAACATAACACCCACCACCGACCGTCCGTGTGGTGAGATGGCCGTCGAGAAGTCCCGTGGTACCAGGAGGCAGGGCTGGGTGGACATTAGGCAGGTGACTGCTGCAGGTGCGTGCAGTGCCGCGACATCCGTTGAGTGATCCACTGCTCGGCTGGAGAGGTGAAGCGACATGCGGACTAAACTGTGCCCTAGGCCTAACTGAAGCTAAGCTGTGGATCAAGCGATCCCCTGTCCAGGCACCTATACTTTAAATAAAACGCAACGTGTGCAATATCTAACACACTCTTCGGCAGTAGCTCGTCTGCTTCTTCGTTCCCAATGTCTCCTTTAGCATTAACTGAAAGCTAAGCTATCGCGTATTCCATTAATAACCCGCTTCGTAACTGGGTTTATATCCCGCATGCTTGATGTCCGGAACTCCTGCTCCACGCGACCTCTTCCGTCTCTGGAAAACGACGAAGAGGGTCAGCACCGCACCTCCAGTCCATCCTTCTTCACCTGATGTCCCCCCTTGCCCAACATCTCACCAGCTCCCCCTGGCGGCACTCCAGTGCATGCTCCACTGTTAAGTGTAAATGTTAGAATATGGAGGATCAACAGGAGTCAGTGGGCACAGTAGAGTAAAAGGAATTAGGTTAGACACATTGAATTATTGTTAGACATATTCAGGTGTCTACACTTATACATAGGATAAATAAAGAACATTTGGGGCTATTCAAATAAAAAAATAAATCCTGTTGAGGCATTTCTGTTGTTGATAAAAGGTTATTGGTAGGGGCTGGAGATTGACCAAAAAACCTCTGTGACACCAATGTAACCAGTGATTTTGAACCTGGGACCATAGGAGCCACAGGCGGCTGCACCAACCAGCTGAGCTACAGAGTCTGACCCGTTAGCAAGTGCTGGTTAACTGCAATTGACTGCTCTGTAGTTTACAGTCATCCTCTCCTCGAGAAGCCGCTCCTCGTATATTCTTTCATCCACGTGTGCACTTTCCTGGGGTTAAGGCACCATTGCTAGGTAAACCTGGATACAGATTCACAGGGCAATGAGATCCCACCGCTGTCACCAATGTAACTGAGTGGATTTGAACCTGGGACCAAGAATCAAGATGCAAGAGGTTTATTCATCATATACATACACAAGACATATAGTGAAATGAAGGTGGCCATTGCCCACTTCGATTGTGCAAAAAATACAAATAATAATAATAATAGAATAAAATATAATAGAAATAAAATAGACATGATAAAGATACTAAGATAAAATACAAAAGGCAATGAGTCCTATGTACACTTCTATACAATACAGTTCTACCCTATGTCACTATGCTATCCTAACTACAGTATACTATACAAAAACATCCAGTTATGTTTATGTTACTTTTTTCTTTCCTTTAAACTGACATGTGGTGTGTTTGTGTGTGAGAGAGTGCAGAATGTGTGTGTGTGTGTTCATGTGTGCTTCTGTGTGGAGAGATCAGTGTTCAATGTTCTGATGGCCTGGGGGAAGAAGCTGAGCCTGAGTCTCTCTGTATGCAGAGGCGCTTGCCTGACCGCAGCAGCTTGAACAGGCTATTTGGGTGGTGAGGGTCCTTCATTATTCTGCAGGCTCTGGATTTGCACCTCCTATTGTATAAGTACTGCAGGGGTGGTAGTGCAATACCCGTAGTATGCTCTGCTGAGCGCACCACTCTCTGTAGGGCCTCCTGCCCTGGGCAGTGCAGTTTCCAAACCAGGCAGTGATGTTCTCAGTCAGGATGCACTCTACAGCCCTGGAGTAGAATGAGTGGAGTATCTTCCCCGATACTCTGTGTACTTCCTTAATTGTCTCAGGTGATAGGGCACTGCTTTGCCTTTTTTACCACAGTGTCTATGTGTGTTGTCAGGTCCTCTGTGATGCATCATGCGGACCATAGTAGCCACAGGTGGCGGCTGCACCAACCACTTGAGCTAAAGAGTCCGTCCCGTTAGCAGGTGCTGGTTGAGTAGTTTACACCAGTATCTTTCTCTAAATCTAAACATCTAAATATTTATTCTATTCTGGAATGAAGGAATTTTGTTTGTGTTTTTGTATCGGCACTCAGCCGTAACAGTATTATGAACACAGGTAAGCGCATGAAAAAAATAAGAATGATAGAACATTTTAGGAGTAGGAGGGGGGAGAAGATATAGAAAGAGAGCGGACAGAACGAGGGAGTATAATGCGAGGGAGAAGGTGAGGCAGATCCCTCCCAGTAAATTGGACTCCTGCCTTATCCAATTCCTGTTTCAGACCCATAGCATGGATTGTGAGATGGGGAGAGGGTGAAGGGAAAGGGAGAGAGACAAGAAAGAAGAGAAAAGGGAAGATAAATCCATGCAGGGGAGAGCAGAGGAGACGAGAGGAGAGGGAGATGAGAGGAGAGGGAGACTGCGGCTCGCTCTCCCACAGGCAGACAGCAATCAATAAATCAATAGGAAACTGTGGTTGGCTAGAGAACGGCTGGGGCAGAGGCTGGAGGAAGGAGAGCGAGAATCAAAAGAGCTCCGAGATGGATGGAGCAAGGAGAGAGAGAATGAGAGAGGGAGAGGGAAAGAGAGAGAATGAGAGAGGGAGAGAGAAAGGGAAAGAGAGAGAGAGAGAGGATGAGGGGGGTGGGTGGCGATTGGTGTACAGAAGTGAGGCACTGAGAAGGGTGAAGAGAAGAGAGTGGGACAAGAGGTGAAGGAGAGCTGCGCATAGCAAGCGATGGTAGAGGGGAGGGATGAACATGGGTACAGGTCTGCTCTCTCTCTCAGCCCTCATCAGTGGTGCAGTGATTGCGCCTGGCACTGTGCAGTGCCCTGCTGTGGTCGGACCAATGAGCCCAGTGAAGCGCAGCTGTATCCGGGCGCCGGGGAGCACCGTCGGGCCCTCCGCCCGCTGGGCCCAGCTTGGTTTACTGCCTGGCTGCCTGCTGGCTGGGTGGCTGGCTGGCCTGACATGGATCTCAGTGGGTAGCGGTCTACAGCTGGACACACTCTTAGGGCAGGGGGCTAAATCTGGCTCAGGCTCAATCAACGCTTGCACCTGTCTTTTCCAAAGGGAATTAAACATAGTAGAGTAATGGTGTGTGTGTGTGTGTCTTAATTTGTGTGTTAATGTGGGAATACTGGTAATCTAGATGGTTTGACTGTGATCTGACTGCTCATTGTGTGGTTTTGGTGGACAGTATGAGCTCTATCTACTGCAGGTGAGGTTATAGGGTCTGAGGTGCATCACTGTGGGGCGAATTCACAAAGGGATTGCGTGACTTTTTTTCTGACGCTATACCGGCACAAATAGCTCTGAAACACAGTTTGTTATTCACAGAGGAGGAGGCGTTCCATCAGCATTGCGTCCGGTTCTATTTGCACATATTTAAATGAGGTAATATGGGTGGAACATGTTACCCTTTCTATGCAAATGAGCCTCATCCAAAAACACGCCAAATTCACAATGGCCGGCGCAAATTGCACCGTGCAGTTAAAGTGACGCTCCTAATGTCTACATCTCTGTATCTGGTAGGGTGTCTGACCGCTCTACCACTTCTGGTGCGGTGTACAGGAGAGTTGTATGCAGGGCTTGACATTAACTTTTTGGCTCACTAGTAGGGTTGCCACCTTTGACCAATAGAAATAAGGGACACGTATCAACGAGCGTGCGCATAGCGCGTTGCGAGAGATATTTTTGGGCGGTTTTGGGGCGTTTTTTGGGCGAAAATGGACGGATTTTGTCACTATTATTTTTTTTACTTTATTTCGGTTTTAGGGTTAGGCTTAGGGTTAGGTTATTTAATTATTTTGGGGAGCCAGCCCCCCAAACTCCTGAAATGCATAGAAATCTATGTTTATGTTTATGTTTATGTTTATTAAAGGATCCCCATTAGAGACTCATGAAAGAGCCTCTAGTCTTCCTGGGGTCCTAGACAAAAAAAATACATTACAAATGTACAACAAAGAATACGAATACAAATTTAAACAAAACACAAATTAAAAATGTATACAAATATACAAATTCACATTATAAAATCTAACATTCCAGTCAAACAAAACAAAAGATAAAATACACAGATAACAGTTACATACTTGACAAAACACAAATTAAAAATTAATACAAATATACAAATTCACATTATAAAATCTAACATTCCTGTCAAACAAAAAAAATATATAATACACAGATAACAGTTACATACTTGACATGTTTGCAAGATATCTCTTAATATTTGTTTTGAAAATCATTTTATTATGTATTGTGGATGAGTCATACTTAAAGTTTAAAGTGCTTTATTTGCATTTAACATTGTTTAAATAAATTGGCTGAACTATAGCCTCAACTTGAGCATACTGTATGCATATAAAGTGCTGTAAAAACAAAGCCTGGGAACACTTTTATTGAAAGAGGACAATAATACAATGAAAGACTTGTGTGACCCAAATTAAAAGATTAATAAAAAATAAAGTGCAAAGAAGAGTAGGATCCTGGCTGCCAGGGCAGGTAAATAGAAATACTGACATCTAGTTAAAAACAGAACCAGATAAATAAGATGTAATATCCCATACCGAATCAATCTCAGGAGATGTTTCACTCATGAAGAACTGTGACACCTGTGCTTGGGTCCTTTCTTTACGTTCTTATATTTCGGGAATGTTGTTCTCCTGATGCATGCTGTCTGATGTCAGTCAGTCAGTCCACCATGCGCCACAGAAAACACATACATACATACTCTGACACTATCAAGCCAGTGGTTTGCCTCTTCCCACTCAGGTCTGTATTTCTGGAGGCGTTTTGTCTTTTTAGGAGGAGGTGGAGTCACAGTGTCTGCTGTAGACATTTTCAAAGCATCTTCGAAAAGAAATCACGCAGCGCACAGACAGATGATTGGCACAATGGCACAGAACTCTTCTTAGTGTAGCAGCCTGAATATTCTACAAAGTATTCAGTAGTGCTAACTAACTGTTACTTTCCCTGTGTGTGTATAACGTGTGATTTACAGTGTTCCTTTGGATAGGCTAACAGTGTTCCTTTGGATAGCTCGCCCAGTCTAACGACGAAGCGAGGTGCTACTCTTCTCCGGATGCAGTATGGATTACTAGCAATAACATTGAGTCTTTGTTTCCCTTTCTGGAGCGGTCTTTGCGTGGGACCGGTGGAGGTTGCCAGCAGGGGCCGGAGTGCAGTGGTGGCAGGCGGAGCGGTGGAGAGAAGCAAGCAACGAGGAAGAGGGAATCACCTAGAGGTGAGGGGAACTGGAAGTTCTCTTCGGCGTTGGATGTAGCCGTGAGCGGTCGCAGCTACAACGGGAGGTGCTTTGGAATAGCCCCGTTAAAGAAGTGAAGCCAGAGAGCCCCGCCGGAGCGAGCGACAGGTGATGAGACATACTTGCTAGTGACGGGTTATCCTAGAAGTATCCGTGATAGTGTTTGAGTAAGAGAAACCGAACCCAAGGACTAACGTCTAAGCTAACGAGACTAACGTCTAACGTTATCGGGTTATAGTAGTTACTGTGTGCGGTATATTAGCATGCCGCTAACGGCTCCGTCTGACTTGAGTAGACTACCGGGCACGAGGCGCTGAAGAGACCGGTGGTGTAGCCAGCCACGTTGCGTTAACAGTATAACCGAATAGCAGGAGGGTGTGCCGAGACCCAAAGCTTAGCTGTGTTTAAGGTAGCACCAAGTATTAGCTCGCGCGACGGAAGCAAGTCAGCAACAGCAGCGGTGGACGGTAACCAGACGGTACAGAGGATGCCTCTTCCCACCAGCAGAGGACGCCATACAGCACGCTCTGCCCACTAACCACTACCTGTTGGCTGTGCTCGCGGATTGCCGACGCCATCTTGTCATCCGGACTAGCGGTGACAAGAGTGGGTCCGCCATGTTGGCTAAGTACTAACAGTACCACGTGTGTATCAACAGCAACGTCCATTGAAGTGAACGCTAATCACCAGTGTCTAAGGGGTACCCCAAACAATTTAAGCCGGCCTAGGTTAGGTTTTCTTTGGTAACGTGGGCCCACATTTATTGGTTATTTTTGTTATTGATTTATTGACTGTTTGATTCTGAGACTCCCAAAGTGTTTACGTTCTATGCCTGGGTTCCCCCAGTACAAGCGGGGTGGTTTTAATGTATTGAGCACTCTGTGCCTATGGTGGGAAGAGCTTCCCCTACATTAGTTACGAGACCATCCGGTGCCATATGATTAGACATTAACTTTGTAATGTATAATCTGCCCAGGCTTCACTAAACATAGTTTTAATTGGGATCATTGTGTGTGTCTCTTTCTCTGAGTTCCATTTGCTATTTTATTCTCTGGGTAAATATTGTGACGGCATAATTATTTAACCCTTACACCCCATTTACAGAATAGCATTTGAAGGGTCTATACAGGTGGTCAAGGAAGGGTACTGCTTAAAGGGAAGCCCAATAATACTATTGAACTGACAGTCACTGGGTGTGGGAGGGCTGTCGGAGGTACTGAGGGAGGGAGGGTGTGTGGGGAGCTAATGCTGACCGCCTAGGAAGGCGAGGGAGACCAGAGTACCAGTCCCCAGGTTAGTAATTCCTGGGCCCCATCCACTCCAGCTGCAAGCCCTCCAGTACGACGTTCCGGGCCAAAGACGGGGGTACTTATAAGTCCAATACTATAGTATCCTACTACCCAGTGTCTGTGTATTACTACTCCCACAAGCAGGGATAATCCACCCTTCTACATTAGCAACATGAAAGCGCTAATTCTCATTTGTTAGGGATAGTGTTGTCTGAGGACCCAATCGCGGAACAGAACGAGGGGAGAAAAGGCAGAAGAGACGTGGAGCCAGAGGTGAATTATATCAACAAATGTCTTTACTTCAAAAGAGGGCAGCAACAAAGATATTCACAAAAATACTTCCAAATGCAGCAGCAAAATACAAAACAAAGAAAAGCACAGCAGAAGACTGGCAGAGGGCTAAATACAAAAACAAATAATAATCTCAAAGAGAGCAAGTCCAAAAAACACAAAACAAAGTTACTGCAGGGAACTTACTATGAAACAGGAGAACAAGGACGTGGATAACAAACATGGGACCGAACATCAAACATGAACTCCAAAAATGAACCGACACTGGAGGGTAGGGAACACACACCAGATATAGGGAGACTAATCAATACATGGGACGCTAATTACCAACGAGGCACACATGGGGAGAACACAAGACCAAACACTCTGGGGAAATAACAGGGAAACAAACAAACTAACCACACAAGAAAAGACTGAACACTAGACAGATACAAGGGACAAATAAAACAATTACAAATGGAACAAGACTAGAGATAACACAAGGTTAAAACACATGGGAGACAATACAAACGCCAAGAGTAAAAGTTTGTCCAAAGGTGGGGGCTGGTGAGGAGGAGAGGAAAGTCTATGCAAGGGTGGGGGCTTTTGAGGAGAGGAGAAGGTCCCAGGGACAGGCGAACCCTCACAGGTCGGTGAGCTGCTGAGCGCACGCCCACCATACCAGAGTTGCCATGTCTGTTTATTTCCCGCAACTTTGACACAATCTTGCTTGTTTTTGTAGCTCGGCTGGCTAATTTCTCTCACTAAACTGGCAACCTTAAAATACGGGACAAAGGGCGTATCAGTTCAATACGGAACGCGTCTTTTAGTTTCCAATTACGGGACAATTCCGTATTTTAAGGGACGGGTGGCACTCAGCATTTTCACCAGCCAAAAATCCCCACACACGCCGATCATAACCCAACATTGTGATTATTAAAATGTCATGTGAAAATGGGCTCCAGACCCATTTTTTTTCACCACCGTGATGAATGAGAGAGAGAGAGAGAGAGAGAGAGAGAGAGAGAGAGAGAGAGAGAGAGAGAGAGAGAGAGAGAGAGAGAGAGAGAGAGAGAGAGAGAGAGAGAGAGAGAGACTAAGAAGATACTAAGAAGATCCTTGACTAGGTACAGACTCAGCAAGCACAGTCTAGCCATTGAGAAAGGTCGCCATAGGCAGACCTGGCTCCCAAGAGAAGACAGACTGTGCACCCACTGCACACAAGATGAGGTGGAAACCGAGCTACACTTCTTAACAACCTGCCCACTATACCAAGACATCAGAGACATATACTTCAACCTGCCCACTATACCAAGGCATCAGAGACATATACTTCAACCTGTCCACTATACCAAGACATCAGAGACATATACTTCCCACAAATTGCAAACACCCAAAAAGACTTTGAAAACATGGACAATAACTCAAAACTCCCATACCTACTGGGAGAAATACAAGAATGTGCAAACACAGCAGCAAGATTTGTGAGCTGCTTTGACAAGAAAAGGACATCCAACAGAATACAACCACCATAAAGACTGTCAACCATACAAGAA
This sequence comes from Notolepis coatsorum, assembly GCF_963971535.1. Classification (NCBI taxonomy): domain Eukaryota; kingdom Metazoa; phylum Chordata; class Actinopteri; order Aulopiformes; family Paralepididae; genus Notolepis; species Notolepis coatsorum. The sequence continues at coordinate 49,562,304 of NC_140184.1, read as the reverse complement.
ATTCCTTCTGTAATGTACTGATTTATTTTGTTTTCTCTGTTTGATTGTTTTGTTTTGTTTGGCTTTGGCAATCTAAATGTATGTTTTCCATGTCAATAAAGCCCATTTGAATTGAATTGAAATTGAGAGAGAGATAGTGAGAGAGAGAGAGCGAGAGAGAGCGAGAGAGAGAGAGAGAGAGAGAGAGAGCGAGAGAGAGAGAGAGAGAGAGAGCGAGAGAGAGAGAGAGCGAGAGCGAGCGAGAGAGAGCGAGAGCGAGCGAGAGAGAGCGAGAGAGAGAGAGAGAGAGAGCGAGAGAGAGAGAGAGAGAGCGAGAGAGAGAGAGAGCGCGCGCGCTTACTGTAGGTTCTAGGTTGAATGAATTGATGAACAATGTCGCCGTTGGAACGTTTCATTATAAGCGTCTTGCAAGTTGCAACACTGGTTAAGATATGAAAATACTTGCCACTGTGTAAGGATGCATTAGCCATTAGCTAGCTTACTTACAGAGACTTGTAGGCAGCTGTGTTCAACGAGCTGCCAGCTTGGTCCATAAACAAACGTTTTAATCCACAGTACACCAGTATGTAAACAAAGGTTTTAACCATCCACAACAGAATACTGCAGTCAAAATGTATTTCCGATGCTTGATTCTTCTCTCAGACCGACGCAATGTCTTGAAACTATTATGCTCCGAAAGCAAACTTGTGGTGTCGCTCAATGAGGAAGTGGGCACGGTGTCAGGTTTCACAGTACCACATGCCTTTTTTGTTTATCTCGTCATTCAGCTAATATCAGAGTGATGATCAGAGCCAATCTGAAGCAGATCAGGGCTGGTCTTTGCATAATGAACGTGTTATAGCCAATCAAAGGCAGAGATTTAATTTTTTTTTATAACGCACATGGCCACGGGGGAAAATACGCTAAACACACACACATACACACAGACAGACCTTTCATAGAATATAAGCCACTAGCCACTTGGGCGGGTAGAATGACAGAGGTACACGCCCCAGGGGGATTCTACCCACATCCGGCGGGTGGGCAGGTGCCAATGTCAAGCCCTGGTTGTATGCACTAATTGGTAGCGGTGTAACGGTACACAAAAACCACGGTTCGGTACGTACCTCGGTTTTGAAGTCACGGTTCGGTACGGGTTTTCGGTACAGTGGGGGAAAGTTTGGGTTCGGTGATGTAGTGTGCAGTAACTAATTGTACTTGAAGGGCTGTCAACGAATATTCTATATTGAAATTAATAATCGACTTTAAAAAATATATATATATTATTATTATTATTATATTAGATTGTGAAAAAAACAGCCCCCGGTATTCGTTCGGTACACTACACAGCCGTTCAGTACGGTACACACTGAAACATTTCGGTTCGGTACGGATACGTGTACCTTTACACCCCTACTAAGTGGAGGGTTTAGATTTGGCTGGTCGGCTGACTGGGGTGTCTGAGGAAGTACTGTATCACATTTGAATGTTTGTTGGGGTCAGTGTCTCTGCACAAACTATGGTGTATCTTTCTCAGTTGACGCCTCTTCCTCCTAAATGTGTCTGCACTGTGTAGGAACGTGATTTATCTCTCTTGTGCATCACAACAGCAGGCCTCCATCCACGCCTCGTGTGCATGTGTACAGTGGAACGTGGGACCAGCTCTGGTAGTGGCTTGGTGTCTCGGTTGTAGTAGCGCTGCTGATGAGACTGCAGGTCCTGTAGTCTGCTGTGCATATGCTGTGGGGTTGACTGCTGCAGCACAGCACTTGAACATGGGAGCGTACTCCGCAGGACTCTTCCCATCAGCATTGGTGCAGGTGACTCGTCCAGGCCTGTCACTGGAGTGTTTCTCAGTGACAGTAGTACTAAATGTGGGTCTGAACCTGGTTGTAGTGCTTTTTTTTTTGCCTGTTTCACAGTCTTTATGCAAGTCCATTTGACTGTGGGTATCCCGGGCTGGGAAACCACTTCAACTCATACAAAATGCAACAGCCCACCCAATTTACCAAAGTCAGCCCACGTTACCCCACTTATCAGAGAACTGCACTGGCTTCCCATTGCCACACAAATCCACTTCAAGGTCATGGACCTGGCATACTGTGCAGTGAAGGGAACGGCTCCCTCCTACCTCCGGTCAATGGTCTCTAACTAATACACACCCTCAAGACCCCTACGCTCTGCATATTCTGGCCGCCTCAGACCCAGTCATATCCGAGCTCCTGGGGGGTCATAAAAACGAAGCAGGCTATCCTCGCTCCACAATGGTGGAACGAACTCCCCACTGCAGTCAGAACAGCTGAAACCCGGCCAAACAATATCTGAAGAAAATTTTTAAATACTTACTTACTGTCTTTTTACTATTATGTACCCTAATACTATGCTACTATTCTTATAATTCTACCTATCTTGATATTATGTCTATACTACTATGCACTCAGAGTGTAACACTCAAGCTTGATATTATTTTATGAACAATGTCACTGATCCTTAGCTGCCATAGATGTACCCATCCTGGTGACATGGCATTTTGGACAAAAGCGTCAACTAAATGACAAAATTGTAAATTGAGTGTGTGAGCTTAAACTCCCATGATGGAGCGAATTACTTCATTTTGTTGAAGCTGGCAAACGTTGTCGCTCACAAGCTCTGGGGATTCCATGCCTGGCAACGACAGACTTCATGGCATGGCACACACTTCTCCACCATCATCTCAATGTCACATGTCATTCCAGGCCAATAGAAGAAGAAGGGTGGATCTGAAAGCTGTCTACAACTTTTGTAACAGGTGATGGAAAAAGTCAACAAATAATTATCAAACTGTATTACACATTTGTTAATGATGAATAGTCGTCACTGTCCAAATATCTAGTCGGTCACCGTCAATGTGTCAACTAGATCTCCCCTTTGGAAGGGTGCAGGCGATTAACTGTTTTAATACGAACCAAAGGAAACAATTTAGACTTTTGCTTGAACGTTATTTATTCGGATGTCATATCCAAACGGTCAAGTACTCCAGTGTCATTAACAAACAGCCACCAGGTTGTCAATTAGACAGCAGGTAGCTAGTAGCATTAGTTATTAGATAGCAGTCAGTTAACAGTCAGTTAGCAATCAGATTATTTACCTATACAAACAGGAAAGAAAACGGCATTCATGTGCTATGCATATATAAATCATAATTACGAACATAATCAGTGCATACAATGCAACGTACCGTACCGTTAGCCAGTTAGATCGTCCACGGGGCTTTTCACATTACAGGCCTATGGCTATGAGTGTCGCTTAAATAGCGCGTCGCGCCTATGCTGAAGCAGCTCACCTGTCCACAGTCTCAGACGCATGTTCCAGTGAATGCCCACTAGGCGGCACCCGACAATAAATAATACTTGTATAATAAATGTCTCTATAATAATAACGATAATAATAATTTCTCTGTAGGAATGACGTAGGATAATTCTCCATTCACTTTAGATTAGGGCACACAATAGCATCTGCAAATGAAAAGATACGCATTTTCACTGTGCATCACGATGTTTGCAGAGCTATATCATGAATGCATGAAAGGGGCGGGGGGGTCGTTTTTTGATGCTTTGATCGTCACCAACGGCATAGGTTTTGGAGTATGTTACATATGATTGTTGCGATCGATGTGAAATCATGATGGTTGGATCAAAGTAGGATTGATGTCATATAGTCCTTACCTTTACTAGGAGGTATCCCAAAAAGAATATTCCAATTGTCTGATAGCGATTTCCAGTATTGGTGTCCATCGTGTCCCCAACATAATCCGGCACAACACATGCATCGAGGAGCATTGGATGGGTGAACCGCTAGACTTCCCTGACCCAAAATACTGCGCCTGGAGGGAATTAAATGGAACACTTTAGATTAGGGCACGCAATAGCATCTGCAAATGATTTATAGATGTTTCATGAATATCTAACAAATGATTTGTTAAACATGAAAAAACAAGTCTGGTAATTTCTATTCATAAAAGCCAGATCGTTCATAACAGGTGAGTAAAAAGTCCACAAATAATAAACTATTAGACATTTGTTAAGGATGAATAGTCTTCACTTTAGATTAGGGCACACAATAACATCTGCTAATGATTTATAGATATTTTAAGAATGTTTTACAAATCATTTGTTGAACATGAACAAATAATCAAACAAATGATTATCTCCATCCTTGTAGTCAATGGCTCACGCTTTAAAAGATAGGCATTTTCACTGTGCGTCACAATGTTTGCAGAGCTATATCTATATTCTATATTATAGCTATGGAGACAATACTATGGCTCATTTGACAGTCACTATCTCTCGTCCAACATGTAAAAAAGAGTACAGCGGCATACGTTTTGGAGTACATGACATATGATCGTTGCGATCGATGTAAAATCATTGTTGGATCAAAGTAGGAATGATGTCATATAGTCCTTACCTTTAAAAAAGAATATTCGAATTGTCTGATCGCGATTTCCAGTATTGATGTCCATCGGGTCCCTGATATGAACTGGCATGCAAAATATGCATGAAGTGTGTTGAACACGTTCCAACGTGCTCGGATGAAGCGATTCACTCGCCTGACTCCAAATTCTCCACCCGGATTATATATAATGTAACACACAGTGTGAAATAAGGTTTCAAAGGGTGGGCGATACTGCCACCTAGCAGGATTCATCCGGCATTGCACTCTCTGCATCTCAGAATGAGTCCCAATGATACTCTGAGGTCCGCGAGACTGTAATGAATAAACAAATAGAATAAAAGAAAAAAACGATAAACAATCGAAAACCTGACTATACTTGGGTTTTGGCGCTCAACGCATGGCGAGATAACCCGACTATAGTCGTGGTTGGCCATGAATGAGTTAATGATGAACAAATCAAGTACAAACAATGTTGATAATGAGTTATTGAATTGAATTGAATTGAAAACCTTTATTTATCCCCACGGGGAGATTAAGATGTCCTTTACAGCATAAACTGCGTAACAGCAATTTAAAAACAGCAATTAAAAAACAGTTTATACATAACATACATAACACTTATTAGTATGTGTTAAAAACAAGATGGACAAGTACACAGGGATAAAAATAGCTAAAATAGGACTAAAAAGAGCTAAGAAAGTGGTGAAAAAGTCCAATCATGAATGTGTTGTTAAATAATTATAAATCATTTGTAAATGTTATACGAATATAGTTATAAAGGATTTAATAATCATTTACGAATGTATATAAATGGTTTGTTCGTGATTAGTTCATTATCTACAAATACCTTATAAATGTATTTATTTTTTATCCAATTTTTTCTCTCCTCTTTTTCTATTTTTCTCCCATCCCAATTCTGTCACATCTTTTCACCTGCCAGTGCGGACTCTCATTGGCGAGGTGTAACGTGTGGGAGGCTCACACTACCCCCGCCATTTCTTGTCTCTGCTGTGCAGGCGTCCCCAACCGACCTGTAAGAGTCGCTGTCCTCAACGTCCAGATTACCACCCATCAACTTCCACCCTCTAACTCTGCCAATTGAGTTAGTATGATGGCTGGCCCAAGCCGGAGGCAATGCCGACAGCCGCAGTCGAACCCGGTGTCTCTTGCGTTGGTGACGAGCGCAACGTCCGCTGCGCCACCCAGCCGCCACCTTATAAATGTCTTATAACTGAGTGTTATTATAAAGTGATACCGAAGACTCTTCTTGCTTTGGCCTTTGTTCTCTGAACACCTTGGTGAGCTAGATGTAGCCTCTCTAGATTACCTTTTTGAAGTTCTGGGGTATGATGATGATCTTGTCTTCAACCATCACGATACCGTTCTGTAGACTGATATTATGCTGATAGGTTAGTTCATTGATGTCATTAATATTTGACGTCAATATCTTCTATATCTGAGCACCCATTGTCTCCCCATGATGCAGGCTGTAGGACCGTTGGGGCCGTGGTTCTGTGTGTCTCCCTGCATCCGGCCTCACACACACACACACACACACACACACACACACACACACACACACACACACACACACACACACACACACACACACACACACACACACACACACACACACACACACACACACACACACACACACACACACACACACACACACACACACACAGACAAGCACACACATACACACACACACAAACATCTCCCCCACTCAGCTGTCGGGCCCCTTTGATTTGTTGGGGCTGTAGCTCCCAACACACACACACACTCACACACGGCTGCACCCTTGTAGGGGCCTGTCTCTCTCCCTACATCTGGAAGTCATCACCCCCTAGCCCCCCTTCTTCACACACAAGCACACACACACATACATACACACATGCACGCGCACCCCTCCCTTCTCTTCCTTTGTCCACGAAGGGTATAAATGTCAATGTGTGTCATCATTCTGTGCTAGGCTGAGCCCGTGGGCTGCAGGACTGTATCTGGTCAGCTGGTTCATAGATATCAATCCAAAGGACTTGGGATGGTTTGATAACCTAACAAGTGGAGGCGCTGCTGAGATTGATTTGGGCCAGCTGACCAACCAAGAAGGACGGAACAAGAACTCCTGACATCAGAAGGAGGAAAGGAGACATGGAGAAGAAAAGAGATGGTGCAGAAGATCCAGACATTCACACCAGCTGTCTGTGGCGAGTCTGAATCAGGGGAGAGATGCCAGCAGCAGCCCCTCAGACGTCCGAGACGAGACCACCAGACGACCCTCGACCAAGAGACAGGCTGGAGGAGACAGAGGACAGGCCGGAGATGAAGAGAGGCAGACTGGAGGAGGAGGCAGCTAAGCAGCAGGGGCCAGCTCGCCGCCCCATATCTCCTCCCAGCGAGGCCAAGCACCGCAGCATGGTACACATCATCTACGACGAGAGGGAGAAGGCGGCGGTGGGAGAGTGCTGAGGCAGAGCTGAAGAGACGGTGGGCCAGCTGGGGAGAGGCGGAAAAGATAGTCCAGAGACACTGAGGCAGCAGACCGGAAGGGACACTTTTGCTTATAGGACTGCGCCCGGAACGGGAACCAGCTCAGGAGGAGACCCACGCCCTAGAAGATGGGACCAGGGGTGCACTGTAATAGAGGGGGGGTGTATCCTAAATAGAGGTTAGGTGTACCTGTAAGGGGGGTTCGGGGGTAGGTGTATTCTTCCGAAAAGTTGCAAATCTGTGTCTCTCTCTTTCTTCTCTCTCTCTCTCCCGCTCCCCCACTCCCTCTATCTCTCTCTCTCCCCTCTCTGACCGTTGTTTATCCCTCCTGGTTTAGGTGTGATGCATGTAATGGATGACAATTGACGGGTACAGATCCATTAATGAACTGTTGTGTTGACAAATTTGATTTATATGTCAAAAGGGGGAATTGATAGGTTAGTTCATTGATGTCAGTAATATTTGATGTCAATATCTTCTATATCTGAGCACCCATTGTCTCCCCACGATGCAGGCTGTAGGACCGTCGGGGCCGTGGCTCTGTGTCTCCCTGCATCCGGCCTCACACACACACACACACACACACACACACATACACACACACAGACAAGCACACACATACACACACACACACACATCTCCCCCACTCAGCTGTCGGGCCCCTTTGATTTGTTGGGGCTGTAGCTCCCAACACACACATACACACACACACACACTCGCACACGACTGCACCCTTGTAGGGGCCTGTCTCTCTCCCTATATCTGGAAGTCATCACCCCCTAGCCCCCCTTCTTCACACACAAGCACACACACACACACACACACAAGCACACACACACACACATACATACACACACACATACATACACACCCACGCACCCCTCCCTTCTCTTCCTTTGTCCACGAGGGGTATACATGTCAATGTGTGTCATCATTCTGTGTTGGGCTGAGCCTGTGGGCTGCAGGACTGTTCTCTTCTCTGTGTTCGACAATAAAGACACAGTGAGAAATACAACTTTGTCGCTTGAATATCTGGTCAGCTGGTTCATATATCTCAATCCAAAGGACTTGGGATGGTTTGATAACCTAACAAGTGGAGGCTCTGCTGAGATTGATTTGGGCCAGCTGACCAACCAAGAAGGACGGAACGAGAACTCCTGACATCAGAAGGAGAAAAAGAGACATGGAGAAGAAAAGAGACGGTGCAGAAGATCCAGACATTCACACCAGCTGTCTGTGGCGAGTCTGAATCAGGGGAGAGATGCCAGCAGCAGCCCCTCAGACGTCCGAGACGAGACCACCAGACGACCCTCGACCAAGAGACAGGCTGGAGGAGACAGAGGACAGGCCGGAGATGAAGAGAGGCAGACTGGAGGAGGAGGCAGCTAAGCAGCAGGGGCCAGACCGCCGCCCCATATCTCCTCCCAGCGAGGCCAAGCACCGCAGCATGGTACACATCATCTACGACGAGAGGGAGAAGGCGGTGGTGGGAGAACGCTGAGGCAGAGCTGAAGAGACGGTGGGCCAGCTGGGGAGAGGCGGAGAAGATAGTCCAGACACACTGAGGCAGCAGACCAGAAGGGACATTTTTGCCTATAGGACCGCGCCTGGAACGGGAACCAGATCAGGAGGAGACCCACACCCTAGAAGATGGGACCAGGGGTGCACTGTAATAGAGAGGGGGATGTATCCTAAATAGAGGTTAGGTTTACCTGTAAGGGGGGTTCGGGGGTAGGTGTATTCTTCTGAAAAGTTGCAAATCTGTGTCTCTCTCTTTCTTCTCTCTCTCTCTCTCCCGCTCCCCCACTCCCTCTATCTCTCTCTCTCCCCTCTCTAACCGTTGTTTATCCCTCCTGGTTTAGGTGTGATGCGTGTAATGGATGACAATCGACGGGTACAGATCCATCAATGAACTGTTGTGTTGACATATTTGGTTTATATGTTAAAAGGGGGAATTGATAGGTTAGTTCATTGATGTCAGTAATATTTGATGTCAATATCTTCTATATCTGAGCACCCATTGTCTCCCCACGATGCAGGCTGTAGGACCGTCGGGCCGTGGCTCTGTGTGTCTCCCTGCATCCGGCCTCACACACACACACACACACACACACACACACACACACACACACACACACACACTCACACACACACACATACACACAGACAGACAAACACACACATACACACACACACATCTCCCCCACTCAGCTGTCGGGCCCCTTTGATTTGTTGGGGCTGTAGCTCCCAACACACACACACACTCACACACGGCTGCACCCTTGTAGGGGCCTGTCTCTCTCCCTATATCTGGAAGTCATCACCCCCTAGCCCCCCTTCTTCACACACAAGCACACACACACACACAAGCACACACACACATACATACACACACACATGCACACGCACCCCTCCCTTCTCTTCCTTTGTCCACGAGGGGTATAAATGTCAATATGTGTCATCATTCTGTGCTAGGCTGAGCCCCGTGGGCTGCAGGACTGTTCTCTTCTCTGTGTGTTCGACAATAAAGACACCGTGAGAAATACAACTTTGTCGCTTGAATATCTGGTCAGCTGGTTCATAGATATCAATCCAAAGGACTTGGGATGGTTTGATAACCTAACAATGCCGCATTGGCCGGTAGCTCTGTAGGTTTCAGTCAACACTGCATCCTTTCCTGTGTCTTTCACACACAGCTTGTAGTATGTTGTCTGCTGCAGTTGCCTCTTTCAGCTGGCTGATCGTTGACCTCTTCTTCTTCTCCACTCACTGTAGCACAGGACTGTGTGTCAGTGATATACATGTGCTTGCCTGGTGTGTATGTGATGTCCAGATCATTATCTTTGCAGTTGTAGAAGCATTCTCTGCAGTCATGCTGGTATTTTTGCTCAGCTGCTTCTTCACAATGACTTCCAGAGGCTTGTGATCTGACTGCACAATGACTGTCTTGTCGTAGATGTATTGAAATATTTGGGCTGAGAAGACTATGGCAAGTAGCTCTTTCTTTAAATTTGCATTGAGTCATTTAGCTGACACTTTTATCCAAAGCGACTTACAAGTTATGTACGACAAGTCAGCAGGAAGGGTACAACTCTTTGAGCTGAGTAACAATGTTCATCAATGTGTTGAAACTTGAGTGAGACATATATTAGGAAGAGTGCATGCTATAGATTCTATAGAAGATAGTAAGAAGGTTAGTGGGTTTCTTCTCTCATTTCAGATATATATTGAAGAAGTGTGTCTTTAGTCGACGGCAAAAGATTGGTCGGGTTTCGGCTGTGCTAATATGGTGGGAAGTTCATTCCACCATTGTGGAGCAAGGACAGAGAATACACAGCTTCTCTTTGATGACACAGCTTCTCTAAACACATTTCGCAATTATGCCACAACAATGTGGAACGCCCTACACACAGCCGTAAAAAAATTTGAATCCCTACCCACATTCAAAACTGCTCTTAACACTTTCCGTGCCAGCAGGGGGAGCCAAAAATAGCGCTTGAGTGCCAGCGCTGTAGTCAATGGAGGGCGATGAATGAATGAATGAATGAATGAATGAATGAATGAATGAATGAATGAATGAATGAATGAATGAAACATTTGCGAACGCATAAACTATATCTTAAATTATGGCTGTGTCTAATACGCCCGTCGCTTATCAATGACTTGTTTGCAGTCAACATTGTCGAAACGGATTGTTTTTTAATCGGTTTATTTCCGTTTGATACCATTTTGAAAAACGCTAGTTTTTTTAAACGTCCAGGAAAAAAAAGATTCTGCAGGAATCGCGCTTTACTGTAATACACAAAAGACGTTGTCATTTTTCGGCCTATTTATTAATCGTTTTCAAATAAACGCTAGATTATCGATAGTATATGTGTACTTATGCACGCTAGAGAAGCGGGCTGAAAATCGATTTTCTTATTTCCTGATCAGCACACACACACTCACAGCCACACACACACATATGGGACACACTGAGATATAGGTGAAAAGAGCTCTGATTATCCCAAGACTGGTAAAATAGATGCCTTACCTCAGATCAGATGTTCTCCAAAAATATTATTCCAATACCTGATCGCCATTCCAAATATCGATCACGTTTATTGATGCAACGCTGGGTACTGGAAATACCGATTCCACGATGTTCTGAGGGTGGGCAATGAGTGGGATAGTCTCCGGTTACATGCCTGACAAGTAAAATGTGGAATCCGGAATATTTTTTTCCCATCCATTTCATTCAGTCCAATCCAATACCATCCAGAGAGACGATAGGGGGTGGTATTTTCCCTGTTCGAGCTCAGACAGATCCCCACTGGTAACGTAAGGCTAGATTGATGAAAAATGAATGGAAATCGATAATAAAAAAAATTATTAAAAACGAGATTTCTCATCGGTTGGCACTCAACACATGGCATGAACTAACGAGTTTCTCGTGGCTGGCACTCAAAGTGTTAAAGAGCACCCATGTACATGTCAAAATACTTCCCAAAGGTCAGTGAATACCACAACCACTACACCAGAGGAAGCTCAACAAATCATGTTAAACCCAGATTCGGCTCAAACAAGGGACTAAACACGTTTCGCAATTATGCCACATCAATGTGGAACGCCCTACCCAAAGCTGTAAAGGAATGTGAATCCCTACCCACATTCAAAACCGCTCTTAAAGAGCACCTACGGGAGGCTGCAATTCGAAACTGGCCACCGTAAATGTCCAAAACCCCCACCACCTCCTAATAGACAGTCTCCTCCGCACCGCATGTATATATTCCCTCCCCGCCGTATGTATATTTCTCTCCCACCCACCCACCCCCTCCTAATGTACAGTCCCCTCCCCATCATATGTATATACTCTGTCTGGATCTAGGGGTAACAGTACTGTATATTTGAATACCGTTTATGTCACAAATGTATCAGTACTAAATACCTATATGTCCCTATGCCATAAATGTCATGTATGTTGTGACCACAGGGGGGCGGGGACGCTCTCTCGTTGTCGGAACACAGTGTGAGAAGAGCATTTATGCAGGTGAACACCAGGAAGGCTGCTGGCCCAGATGGTATAACAGGACGCATACTTAAGTCCTGTGCCAACCAGCTAGCCCCAGTGTTCACCGCCATATTTAATCAATCCCTGGCGGAGTCAGTGGTCCCTGCCTGCTTCAAGATGTCTACCATCATCCCTGTACCGAAGAAACCCTCCCCAACATGTCCAAATGACTACAGACCGGTGGCACTCACCTCTGTGGTCATGAAATGTTTCGAGAGGCTGGTCAAGGACCACATTTGTGCCTCCCTCCCCAGTGATATGGACCCTATGCAATTTGCATACAGGACAAACAGGTCCACTGACGACGCGGTCTCCCAGGTACTGCACAGCACCCTCTCTCACCTTGACCGTCAGAAGGTGGGCTATGTGAGACTGTTGTTCATTGACTACAGCTCAGCGTTCAACACCATAGTCCCCACCAGACTGGTGGACAAGCTGATCGAGCTGGGTCTGAGCTCCGCCCTGAGCGCCTGGGTACTGGACTTTCTGAGCGAAAGACCCCAGGCGGTCAGGGTGGGGGGTCAGACCTCCAACACCATCACCCTGAGCATCGGGTCCCCCCAGGGCTGTGTTCTGAGCCCCCTGCTGTACTCACTCTACACACACGATTGTGTGGCCAAGTTCAGCTCCAACTCCATAGTGAAGTTCGCAGACGACACGGTGGTGGTGGGGCTGATCTTGGACAACGACGAGAAGGCCTACCGGGAGGAGGTTGAGGTACTGGAACGCTGGTGCCAGGACAACAGCCTGCTCCTGAACATTGGTAAAACCAAGGAGCTGATCGTGGATTATAGGAGAGGACAGCAGGAGACACACACACCACTGAGGATTAACGGGGCTACCGTGGACAGGGTGAGCAGCTTTAAGTACCTGGGGGTCCACATCTCAGAGGATCTGACATGGTCAACACACATAGACACAGTAGTAAAGAAGGCGAAGCAGCGCCTCTACCACCTGAGACAGTTAAGGAAGTTCAGAGTATCGGGGAAGATACTCCAGTCCTTCTACTCAGGAGCTGTAGAGAGCATCTTGACTGGAAACATCACTGCCTGGTATGGAAACAGCACGGCACAGGACAAGAAGGCCCTACAGAGAGTGGTGCGCTCAGCCGAGCGTACCACGGGTATTGCACTACCTCCCCTGCAGGTTCTATACAACAAGAGGTGCAAATCCAGAGCCTGAAGAATAATGAAAGACCCCCACCACCCCAATAACAGCCTGTTCCAGCTGCTGAGGTCAGGCAGACGCCTGCGAACCCCAGCTACTAGGACAGAGAGGCTGAGGCTCAGCTTCTTCCCCCAGGCCATCAGAGCCTTGAACAATGAACATTGAGTGCCACAGAACACTGAACTATCCACACACAAGCACACATGAGCACACACACGACACGCACGCTGTGCACTAGCAGCCACTTTAACACTTTAACATGAGCGGGCACACACTCATGCCGCACTCACCCACACTTATTGCCAAAAGGAAAGGCCACTTTAAATTAGTATAGCAACAGTAACAGTGTATTGCACTACTAAAGCTACCTAGCATGTCCTATATGCTCTGTAAATAACTATGTACAGATACCGAGATGTCACACCATGTTACCTGTTACCTGTTATTGCACAATGTTGTTTTTATTGGATTCTATTATATGTTGTACCACTGTATTGCACATCGTTGCGGGCAAGACCACCCGCATTTCATTGTATACTTGTATGCCGTGACAAATAAAACTCTTGACTTGACTTGACTTGACTATGTCATAAATGTCTATATGAATTGAAAATGGGGGACCCTGATGGAAACAAGACAAACGTCTTTCTCAGGTCTGCATCCCCTTAACAATTGTGTGTATTGAGCCGTACTGTATTGTACCCATTCTGCAATCTGTTAAATAAAGTTTTCATTCATTCATTCATTCATTCATTCATTCATTCATTCACCTACGGGAGGTTGCCATTCGAAACTGGCCACCGTAAATGTCCAACCCCCCCCCCCCTCCTAATAGACAACCTCCTCCCCACCTTATGTATATATTTTCTGTTAGGATCTATGGGTAACAGTACTGTATATTTGCATATCGTATATATGTCACAAATGTAACAGTACTATATACCTGTATGTCATGCATGTCCCTATGCCATAAATGTCATGATGTCATGTATGTTGTGGGGGGTAGGTTGGGAGGACTGCATACCGCTCTCTTCTAATCTTCAATTCGGCTCTGAATTTACGACCTTGGTCCTCTTCTCTCCACAGCACAGAATTAGTTTTGGCTCCAAAACTGATAAGCGAGTAGGTTTGAGTAGAGACTGAGTTGAGTCATCAGGGCTTCAGGAAGGTAGTTAAGGGCAGCTCGGTAGGAGAGGGAAAAATGCGACTGTCTCTGGGAGAAGGGGGGGGGGGGGGGGGGGCGATGGTTTATGGTTGGCGATGGTCGATGGTTGATGAAATGATGTCTAGGACAGTGGGGTTCATGGTTGTTTTATGAGCTTTTTTTAGGGAGGTGGGAACCACCCCCAAGTTGAGGGATGAGTTGATGGTTGCAGTTAGGAATGGGAGGATGTCTGGTGCTATAGTCTGGAGGAGTGGGGAGGGTATCGGGTCCAGCTGGCATGTAGTGGGATGGTTTGACGTTACCAGTGTCAAGGCCTTGGCGTCTGTAATGGGAGAGAAAGATGACAGAGTAAAGGATGAGGTTCTTGATTCAGCATTTGGAATGGGTGGGGGTTGGGAGAAGCAGCTGTGGATGTTCTCCACTTTTTTCTCAAAGAATATGGCAAAGTCTTCGGCAGAGAGAGAGGAGGGTGGGGAAGAGGGAGTGCGGAGGGAGGACATGGTGGTGTGCAGTTTGCGAAGGTTCTTAGTCGAGGCCTCAATCTTATGGTGAAAGAAAGAAACGTTGGCAGTAGTAAAGGTTTTGGAGAAAGCTAACAAGGGGTTCTGATAGGGGGTAATGTCACCAGTGTGTCTTTCTATACTTCCTCTCAGCCGTTCTCAGGACCTGTCTCTCTTCTCTCACTGCATCCAACAGCCATGGACTGGGTTCATTTCTCAGCAAGGGGACAAAGCTTGTCAAAGGAGGTTGAGAGGGCTGAGAGGAGGGTAAATGTTGCTGTATCTGGGGGAAGAGCAGAGAAAGTCTCACTCAAAGGTAGAGCGGATAGGATGTCAGAGGAGAGGGTGGAGGGGGTAGGGAGCGTAAGTTGCATCTGAATGAGATGGTTTGGGTTGGAGTGGATGGTTTGGGGTTAAGCATAAGAGTTAGTGAATAAATGGTAAATGGTAAATGGCTGGATTTATATAGTGCTTTTATGCAAAGCACTTTACAATTTGTTCCTCATATTTTTACCCATTCACTCACACATTCACACACCGACGGCGGAGGCAACCATGCAAGGTGCCAACCTGCTCATCAATTAGGGGTTAAGTGTCTTGCGCAAGGTCACGTCAACACGCTGCCCGGGAGGAGCGGGAATCGAACCTGGAACCTCTGGATTGCCAGACAACTGCTCTATCCCTCGAGCCACTGTCACCGCCTAATAAAGAAGTGTCTGATACATGGAGGTGAGTTACCGTGGTGTTAATTATGCTGGAGTCACAGGAGAATATCAGATCCAAGGAGCTGCCTGCTTCGTGAGTGGAAAAAATAGAATAGAGTAATAAATAGGATAATGGTCTACTTAGCGATCCGATGGGTGGGTCGGTTTATTCCTTGGAGAACTCCCTCAGGAAAACTCCTTGACTTTGTCCGTCTTCGTCGGTCGACGGCGCTCCACTGGCTGAATGGAGGGACTTGTAGGATCAAGGCTGTGTACAGGAAACGAGTGCCCTCAATTGACTTTCTCTCTCTCACACGCACGCACGCACGCACGCACGCACGCACGCACACACACACACACACACACACACACACACACACACACACACACACACACACACACACACACACACACACACACACACACACACACGCACTGAATCTCCGTAGTGTTTAAGAACAGTGAGTCTCATTCCCGAACGGATTTACGCCCCAAAACTTCCTCTTAGGCAGATGTCTGCCCATTTAAGACATATTAGGGCTGGTAGCGCGATTCCCCAAAATTTCCTGAGATCAGATTTGAGGGTGGCTGAGAGCAGATTTAAGAGTGCTGAGGAGCACACTTATGATTGATTGACTAATTGAAAATTGTATTAACTTGACAGACTGTGTTCTCATAGTGATTCCTTCATGTTAACGCTACAGGCCTCCTTGGAATTAATTACTTAATCATAATTAAAATAAATATGACAATATTTGTACGATAAGAAATTACGCATTTGATGTCGGAAAAATAAATAATATGGATTCATCTTGTAGAAGGGTGGATTATCCCTGCTTGTGGGAGTAGTAGTACACAGACACTGGCTAGTAGGATTCTATAGTATTGGACCTATATGTACCCCCGTCTTTGGCCCGGAACGTCATTCTGGAGGGCTTGCAGCTGGAGTGGATGGGGCCCAGGATTTACTAACCTGGGGACTGGTACTCTGGTCTCCCTCGCCTTCCAAGGCGGTCAGCAGTAGCTCCCCACACACCCTCACTTCCCCCAGTACCTCCGACAGCCCTCCCACACCCAGTGACTGTCAGTTCAATAGTATTATTGGGCTTCCCTGTAAGCAGTACCCTTCCTTGACCACCTGTATAGACCATTCAAATGCTATTCTGTGAATGGGGTGTAAGGGTTAAATAATTATGCAGTCACAAGATTTACCCAGGGGTTAGAATAGCAAATGGAAAACGGAAGAAACAGACACACACAATGATCCCAATCAAGTCTACTTTTACTGAAGCCTGGGCATGTTATCCATTACAATGTTATTCCTTAATACATGGCACTGGGTGCTCTTGTTATCATAATGTAGGGGAAGCTCTTCCCACCATAGGCACCGAGTGCTCAATACATTAAAACACCCCGCTTGTACTAGGGGAACCCAGGCATAAAATGTAGACACATTGGGAATTCAAGAACCAAATAATCAAATAAACAAATAACTAAATAAAACCAAGTAAATGTGGGCCCACGTTAGCAAAAGAAAACCTAACCTAAGCCGGCTTAAATTGTTCGGGGTACCCCTTAGACCCTGGTTGTTAGCGTTCACTTCAATGGACGTTGCTGTTGATACACGTGGTACTGTTAGTACTTAGCCAAGATGGCGGACCCACTCTTGTCACCGCTCGTCCGGGTAACAAGATGGCGTTGGCGATCCCGCAAGCACAGCCAGCAGGCTGGGCGGACAGCAGGCAGTGGTTAGCTGGAGGAGCGTGCTGTATGGCGTCATCTGCTGGTGGGAAGAGGCGTCCTCTGTACCGTCTGGGAAACGTCCACCGCTGCTGTTGCTGGCTTGCTTCTGTCGCGCGAGCTAATACTATGACTACCCTAAACACAGCTAAGCTTTGGGTCTCGACGCACCCTCCTGCTATATCGGTTACACTGCTAACGCAACGTGGCTGGCTATACCACCGGTCTCTTCAGCGCCGCGCGCCCGGTAGTCTACTCAAGTCAGACGGAGCCATTAGCAGCATACTACTATACCGCACACAGTAACTACTATAACCCGATAACGTTAGACGTTAGTCTCGTTAGCTCTAGATGTTAGTCCTTTAGTTCGGTTTCTCTTACTCACACACTATCGCTGATACTTCTAGGATAACCCGTCACTAGCAAGTATTTCTCATCACCCGCCGCTCGCTCAGACTGGGCTCTCCTTCATTAACTTCTTCAACGGGGATATTCCAAAGCACACGCCCGCTGTGGCTGCGACTGTTCACGGCCAAGTCCAACGCCGAAGAGAGCTTCCTGCTCCACTTGCCTCCAGGTAACTCCCTCTTCCTCGTTGCTTGCTTCTCTCCACTGCTCCACCTGCCACCACTGCCACTCCGCCCCCTGCTGGCAACCTCCACTGGTCCCACTCAAGGACCGCTCCAGAAAGGGAAAAAGGGCTCAATGTTATTGTTAGTAGTCCATACTGCAGCCGGAGAAGAGTAGCACCTCACCTCGTCGTTAGACTGGGCGAGCTATCCAAAGGAACACTGTTAGGCTATCCAAAGGAACACTGTAAATCACACGTTATACACACACAGGGAAAGTAACAGTTAGTTAGCACTACTGAATACTTTGTAGAATATTCAGGCTGCTACATTTCCCCCCACTTTAAACTTGCCAAGTCCTCTGCAAGTTACTCAATGAAACCTGTCTAATGACATGAAAACGGTCCTTAGACCCACAGTTTCCCACATTGTTCTATTAGCTTCACACACTGTTCCACAGCCATCAGCACGTCGTCCTGGCGATCCCGAGCGGGTAGCCGACCTCTGGTGCTCCTCTGGGGCCAGGTTCGTCCAACCTCCCCTGCATCTGATTCTGCGTCAGATCCGTCTGTCTCTGCTGGTACATTTACATTTACATTTAGTCATTTAGCTGACGCTTTTATCCAAAGCGACTTACAAGTTCTGTACGACAAGACAGCAAGAAGGGTACAACTCTATCAGCTGAGTAACAATGTTCATCAAAGTGTTGCGTGTTACAGTGTAGGTTAGTTTATTAGGACAAGTGCATGACAGTAAGGTTAGTCAGGGTTAGATTTTTTTTATTTTTTTTTATTAATCATTTCAGATAATGGTTGAAGAAGTGAGTCTTTAGTCGACGGCGAAAGATTGGACGGGATTCGGCTGTCCTAACTGGGATGGGTAGTTCATTCCACCATTGTGGGGCAAGGACTGAGAATAGGCGGCTTCTCTTTGATGACCCTCCGGGAGCTTGGATAGGAGTAGGTCTGAGGCGGCCAGAAGATGCAGAGCGTAGAGGTCTTGAGGGTGTGTAGTTAGAGACCATTGACCGGAGGTAGGCGGGAGCGGTTCCCTTTGCCGCACGGTATGCTAGGTCGAGGGCCTTGAAGCGGATACGTGCAGCCTTTCTCGTTTCAGCTAGGCCCTTGGCCACGGCTCCACCCGGCGAGGCCTCTGAGGAGCCGCCCGCGGCGCCCTCCTCGCCCCCGTCTCTGCCGTCTTCTCCATCCTCGTTTGAGGGGACTGACTTTATCTCTCCTGACGTCTTCTCAACGTCCCCATGGCCACCCTCTGGGCCCGGCTTGACACTTGATGGTGAGCGTCGGCGCCGGTATGGGCGCCGACGAGGCCCCTGCTCTGGACCGTCTTTGCCGTCCTCTCCGGAGGGGACCAACTCTACTTCTCCTCCTCAACCCCCGTCCGACCTGTTCTCCTTGTTCTCCTCTCGGTCTCGCACCAGTCTGGGACGGGGGAAACCCCTTGGTCGGAAGCCTCTGTACTACTTCTGTCTCCTGGGTTTGTCTTTCCCGCGGTCTCGGTCCCCACTCCAGGACCTGTCGCGTCTCCTGTCGGGCTCCCTCTTCTCAGGCCCTCTCCTGTCAGGCCCTCTCCGTTCGGGCTTTCTCTGTTCAGGCCCCATCCTGTCCGGCTCTCTCTGGTCAGGCTCTCTCCTGTCGGGCTCTCTCCTGTTGGGCTCTCTCCCCTCCGGCCCTCTCCTTTCGGGCTCTCTCTGTTCAGGCCCCCTCTGGTCGGCCTTTCTCGTTTCAGACCCCCTGCTGTCGGGCTCTCTCTCCTGCTCTCTCTGGTCAGGCTCTTTCTTCTCAGGCTCTCTCCTGTCAGGCCCTCTCCGTTCAGGCTCTCTCTGTTCAGGCCCCCTCTGGTCAGGCTCTCTCCTGTCTGGCTCTCTCCTGTTGGGCTCTCTCCTGTTGGGCTCTCTCTGTTCAGGCCCCCTCTGGCCGGCCCTTCTCTGAGCAGGCTCTCTCCTGTCGGGCTCTCTCCTGTTGGGCCCTCTCTGTTCAGGCCCCCTCTGATCGGCCCTTCTCTGTTCAGACCCCCTCCTGTCGGGCTCTCCCTGAGCAGGGTCTCTCCTGTCGGGCTCTCTCTTGTTGGGCCCTCTCTGTTCAGGCCCCCTCTGGTCGGCCCTTCTCTGGTCAGGCTCTCTCCTGTCGGGCTCTCTCTGTTCGGGCCCCTTCTGATCGGCCCTTCTCTGGTCAGGCTCTCTTCTGTCGTGCTCTCCCTGTTCGGGCCCCCTCTGATCGGCCTTTCTCTTCTCAGACCCCCTCCGGTCGGGCTCCCTCTCAGGCTCTCTCAGATCAGGTTCTTTCTCGAACGGGGTCTTAGGGGGCTGGATCCCTCGGACCACTGTCCGCCCCACTGGTTCCAGCTGGGGCCCTTCCGCCTGAAGTCGCCGCATCTCCACCCAGTCGTACCCATGGTTCCTCTTCTGGATCACCATTCATCCGGTGACGACAAGCGAGTACGGGATGGGGCCCGTGACGGTGAGGGAGCCCCTCTCAGTGTCCTCCACCTCCGGTCCTGACCTCTTCGATGTGCATAACGGGGCGGCGCTCGTCGCAACGGCGTGGATCAGGCCCCGGGCGGGACCCTTCGTGGGGCGCAGGACCATCTCTTCCTCGGACCAGTCTATCGCCTCCATCATCAGGTCGATAAACGTCTGTTCCCCGTCCTCTCTCACGCGCCTCCTCATCTCCCGTCTCAGCATCTGGTCCCTCAGGCCGAACACGAACTGCTCCTGCAGCCGGGCGCCAGGACCGGGGACCTGTCCGGGGTCTCTGTCCTGAATGCGCCACATCCGCTCCTGTAGGTTGTACGCGAACTCCCGCACGGTCTCACCGTCTGACTGCCGGCCTACGAGGAACTCCCCCAGGCGGACACTGACTGGGGTTCTGTCTTATACGTCTCCTGCAGCAAGCGGAACAGGGCGTCGGGCCCTGGGGCGGTTCCCTCCAGGACGAAGCGCACCGTCCGCCTTACCTCGCCCTTTAAGTGCTGCTGTATGAACTCCGCCTGTTCATCACCGGGCACTCTGCTGGTCCGGAAATGGGCCTTCATTTCCCGGATCCAGTCCTCCACCGACGACTCTCCTCTCTCTCTTCCTCCTCCAAACTCGCTGCATTTCCGGTCCCGCAGGACATATACGGTCTGCGAGGGGGGCGGGCAGGATTCACGGCCCTCTCTGTTGAGGGCGGCTTGTGTCTGTTCCAGGGCCAGCGCCTGCTGGTCCAGGAGGCCTGCTTGCCGATGGGCTTTGTCCGCCAGGGCCTTCACCTGGGCGGTCAGCTCCTCCATGGCCTCCGTGCCCTCCTTCTTCACTTTGGTGGCAGCGTCTGGGCCGTCTCTCTGCTCCCACAGAGCCACCGGAGCGTACCGCTTCTCTTGGAGTGCCTGCTCGGTCAATTCCTTCACTGTGTCGGCCTGCTGCTTTAGGAGTGCCACCTGCATCCGATACTTCTCCTGCAGCTCCTCGAACTTCGCCGCCATCTCCTGCGCGGCGCGGGTCCCTTCTTCGGACGTCATGGTCTCTCTACTGGTCTGTGTCAAGGAAGTGGAGTAGGATGTTGATCCTGTTCGTGACGCCAAATGTAGAAGGGTGGATTATCCCTGCTTGTGGGAGTAGTAGTACACAGACACTGGGTAGTAGGATACTATAGTATTGGACCTATATGTACCCCCGTCTTTGGCCCGGAACATCGTTCTGGAGGGCTTGCAGCTGGAGTGGATGGGGCCCAGGATTTACTAACCTGGGGACTGGTACTCTGGTCTCCCTCGCCTTCCAAGGCGGTCAGCAGTAGCTCCCCACACACCCTCACTTCCCCCAGTACCTCCGACAGCCCTCCCACACCCAGTGACTGTCAGTTCAATAGTATTATTGGGCTTCCCTGTAAGCAGTACCCTTCCTTGACCACCTGTATAGACCCTTCAAATGCTATTCTGTGAATGGGGTGTAAGGGTTAAATAATTATGCAGTCACAAGATTTACCCAGGGGTTAGAATAGCAAATGGAAAATGGAAGAAACAGACACACACAATGATCCCAATCAAGTCTACTTTTACTGAAGCCTGGGCATGTTATCCATTACAATGTTATTCCTTAATACATGGCACTGGGTGCTCTTGTTATCATAATGTAGGGGAAGCTCTTCCCACCATAGGCACCGAGTGCTCAATACATTAAAACACCCCGCTTGTACTAGGGGAACCCAGGCATAAAATGTAGACACATTGGGAATTCAAGAACCAAATAATCAAATAAACAAATAACAAAATAAAACCAAGTAAATGTGGGCCCACGTTACCAAAAGAAAACCTAACCTAAGCCGGCTTAAATTGTTCGGGGTACCCCTTAGACCCTGGTTGTTAGCGCTCACTTCAATGGACGTTGCTGTTGATACACGTGGTACTGTTAGTACTTAGCCAAGATGGCGGACCCACTCTTGTCACCGCTCGTCCGGGTGACAAGATGGCGTCGGCGATCCTGCGAGCACAGCCAGCAGGCTGGGCGGACAGCAGGCAGTGGTTAGCTGGAGGAGCGTGCTGTATGGCGTCCTCTGCTGGTGGGAAGAGGCGTCCTCTGTACCGTCTGGGAAACGTCCACCGCTGCTGTTGCTGGCTTGCTTCTGTCGCGCGAGCTAATACTATGACTACCCTAAACACAGCTAAGCTTTGGGTCTCGACACACCCTCCTGCTATATCGGTTACACTGCTAACGCAACGTGGCTGGCTATACCACCGGTCTCTTCAGCGCAGCACGCCCGGTAGTCTACTTAAGTCAGATGGAGCCGTTAGCAGCATACTACTATACCGCACACAGTAACTACTATAACCCTGATAACGTTAGACGTTAGTCTCATTAGCTCTAGACGTTAGTCCTTTAGTTCGGATTCTCTTACTCACACACTATCGCTGATACTTCTAGGATAACCCGTCACTAGCAAGTATTTCTCATCACCCGCCGCTCGCTCAGACGGGGCTCTCCTTCATTAACTTCTTCAACGGGGATATTCCAAAGCACACGCCCGCTGTGGCTGCGACTGTTCACGGCCAAGTCCAACGCCGAAGAGAGCATCCTGCTCCCCTTGCCTCCAGGTAACTCCCTCTTCCTCGTTGCTTGCTTCTCTCCACTGCTCCACCTGCCACCACTGCCACTCCGCCCCCTGCTGGCAACCTCCACTGGTCCCACTCAAGGACCGCTCCAGAAAGGGAAAAAGGGCTCAATGTTATTGTTAGTAGTCGATACTGCAGCCGGAGAAGAGTAGCACCTCACCTCGTCATTAGACTGGGCGAGCTATCCAAAGGAACACGTAAATCACACGTTATACACACACAGGGAAAGTAACAGTTAGTTAGCACTACTGAATACTTTGTAGAATATTCAGGCTGCTACAATCTGATCACAGGGCAGCTGGATTAACCATATCTGAACCAGCTATTTTGGACAAATGTATAATTACTTTAATTACTCAGATATTCAAACACAATTATGCAATTATTGTGAAATGATTGAAAATAATAATTATTGAATGCCTTCTGTGGAATTTCTTATTTGTTACACATCTGTTTTAATGATTAATTATATACATTTGAAAGAATGCAGGTCAACATGCAATATATCCCATCGATTGGTATACAATGGGACAGACCTTTGTTTGATATAGCTATAAACCTGCATTCCTTTGAATATATCATTAATCAATTAAACTTATATTGAAATACACTATATAGCCAATACACCAACACTGAAATGACAGCGGATAAATAAATAAATAAGAACTAAAGCTAATCGCATGGAAATAGACAATAGCATTAATATTCCATAACAAGTCTTGTGTGCGCCAGTATGGCCTACGTGTCTAATGAACAGTATAGGCTTAATATATTCTAGTTACTTGTTTCATTAGGATTTAGTAGATACTATATGCTCTGCCTCTGCCCTACGTACAGTATAAGTACAGACTGTACCTATACTGTACGTAGGGCAGAGCATATAGTATCTACTAAATCATAATGCAACAAGTCATTAATGGAATAATAAGCCTATACTGCGTTCATTCATTACGCCGTAGGCATTAATGGAATAATAAGCCTATAACTGCGTTCATTCATTACGCCGTAGGCTACAGTATACTGCACGCGCGCGCGCGTGTGTGTGTGTGTGTGTGCATGTGTGTGTGTGCGCGCGTGCGCTGCAAGCAGGTGTACCACGAGCTGTACTATATATGATGACAATACATGAATCTAATCTCATTTCGATGGGTCGCGCAAGACTCGCAAGGCACTTCCGCATCCATTTCCACACAGCTGCGTCATTCAAATCAAATCAAATCAAATTTATTTATAGGGCCCGACAACACACGTTAATGTCCCCATGGGCCGTACAGGTCTTCTTTAAACAAGTCAAGAAGAAAACATAACAATAAGTCAAGAACAGAACAAGAACACCATAAGGTCCAAACATTTTTAGATGAATGCAAATAAATGAAAGAATGCAAGCACTCCCAGACATACCCCACGCAAAGGTAAGGAAAAACTCACTAAAACCTAACAATAGGGAAAAAAGCTCCACAGGCAGTGTGGAGGAGAGAAACCTTAGAAGGGCCATTCAAGGGGGGATCTCCCTTCTTAGATGTTGGTGATAGTAGTGTTGCAGACGGACAGTTGGTAAGCATGCACTCATGTGTGTAGTGAAACACAGATGAGTGCATGCAATAGCAACTGAACATTTTGAAAGATTAAAGATAGAGCTGATAGCGGATCTATTTGAGGCACAGGGGCGGCGCAAAGAGGGTCACGTCCTCCCCGTCTTAGTCACGGGACATTCAACACTCCGGTCATTGCTCAGGGACAGCCGAAGACAGGGAGATAGGGGGCGGCGCAGAGAGGGTCGCGAACTCCCCGACATCATCGCGGGACATCCGGCACTCCGGTCACCACTACGAGACCTCCGGAGACAGGGGGGCACGCAGAGGGGGTCGCAACCTCCCGGCCTTCATCACGGGACGTCCAACACTCCGGTCAACACTCCGGGACAGCAAGTCATAGGGGGACAGGGAGACGGGACAGGCGTTAGACAGCTCATGAGATTGTAGTGGGCGGACATAGCAATAGATACAAGTGGTAGGCATATATGTGAATGGAGTAGATATATGAAGTAAGCGTATTATGTGAATAGAATAGAAGTACTTAACCCAGCAATGAAACCGCGTTGACTGTTAATCTGTTAACAGTCTGTTAATACTGTTAATCAGTCGACTGTTAATTACTTTGCCTTATAAGGAGCTCTGGAGGCGTTGTTTTGTATGCAAATGACCTGAACGGGAACGCGCTTTCGCGTTTGAGACATAATGCCATTCCCCAAGCAGATGTCACAGGTGCGACCGTTTGCGCCACTTAAGACATATTACCAGCACGTTGGGGACTCAGAGTGAACTTGTCATTGATTCTGTCTCAGTCGGTTCCAAGATAAGTCTTCCAAGAGAACTCTTTGGAAAATTTTGGGGAATGAGACCCAGTGACCACAATTTAAGCATTGGAAAGTTCTCCATAAGGTGATTCTGGCAAACTCTGGAGCTGTTTAAAGCCAATGGGTCTCATTCTCCAACGGACTTAAGACAAAACATGTGCTCTTAGGGCCATTTAAGACATCTTAGATTTTGGGATTCCCCAACCATCCCTATGCTTGGATTCGGCTTTATTTGGGAGGAATCATAGTGATTCCTTCATGTCAACTCTACAGGCCTCCTTGGAATGAATTAATCATAATTTAAATAAACATGACAATATTTGTACGATAAAGAATTACGCATTTGATGTCGGAAAAATAAATAAAATCCAAGCTTAGGGATGGTTGGGAAATCCCAAAATCTAAGATGTCTTAAATGGCCCTAAGAGTAATTTTTTTGTCTTAAGTCCATTGGAGAATGACACCCATTGTCAATAGTCATTGTGCAATTAAGCTGTTGTATTGATGGCGTATTACATGGCCTTCTGCAGAGTCCTTATAGACACCAGAGCTGCCATACTGACTGATACAGACTGAGAGACTTGAACTAGCAGTTACACTTATTTGTGTGTATGTGCACAAACACACCTGGGTAAAAAGTCTCTTCTCCTCCTCTCCTCTCTTCTCTTCTCCTCCTCTCCTCTCTTCTCCTCATCTCTTCTCTTCTCTCCTCCCTTCTCCTCTCTTTTCTCTTCTCTTCCCCTCTCCCTTCCTCTCTTCTCCTCTCATCTCTCCTCTCCTGCCCTCTCCTCTCGTCCTCTCCTCTCCTCTCATCCTCTCCTCTCTCCTCTCCTGCCCTCTCCTCCTCTCCTCTCCTCTCCTCTCTCTGGGGTCCCATCCTGGACGAGGCTGCTCCCTCCCAGACACAGATGGCCCCAGATCAGATTTATCAGGGCCAGTAGAGCCCTCTCTAAAAGGTCACTCTCTTAAAAGCGGACCGATCAATGGTCCAATTCCTAACACTAAGAGGCAGGTTTTTGTCTGTATCTGACCACGAGTGTGTGTGTGTGTGTCGAGCAGATGCGGTGCTCTATACGCAGCTCTAGGGGCCAATGAATGAGATGGCCCTGGGTGTTAGTAATCGAAGGGCCATTCCTCAGACAGTCCTCTAATAACTGATAGTGCTACCTAGCTGGACTCTACTAAATATTTCAGCACGTCATTAGCTCATTACGCATCATTATGTACAGTATAGCATGTGTCCAGCCCCCACCCTGCACCAGTGGTGAGACTTTCAGCAACTTGGCCGTGTGGCGATCAATAACCAGCCAGACACTTTCAATCATCAGCCGTCGATTTTAGGCATCACCCATATACACACATGGATGTGTAGTTATCACACATATACATGCATGGACTGTCTATGTGCACATGTGATTAGGAATGGATGGGTGTGTAGTCTCTCTCTCTCTCTCTCTCTCTCTCTCTCTCTCTCTCTCTCTCTCTCTCTCTCTCTCTCTCTCTCTCTCTCTCTCTCTCTCTCTCTCTCTCTCTCTCTCTCGCTCTCTCTCTCTCTCTCTCTCTCTCTCTCTCTCTCTCTCTCTCTCTCTCCCTGTATCTATCAAGTAACGCTGCAGAAGATACAGTACTCTCTCTTACAATACAGACAAAAGATTATATCAATGGTATCTATTGAACTATCTACTGTATATCTCTTGAATATACCACGTTGGAAAATGTCCTTCAATCTACCTCACTCTGCTTCTTTTTTTCTCTTTCCTTTCTTTTCCTCGTCCATGTGCACAGGCGTTTCTGTGTCAAGTTTCTGTCTGAATAAAAGCTGTTGTATTGAACTGAATTTACATTCACTTCTCTCTGCTTTATTGATTGTGACCTAAACCAGTCTCAACTCTTAAAGAAAATGTGACCTTGTTCTCCTGTATACATCCCTATAGATATTATAGGACACGTGAGGACCGTTATCATGGCCACATGCACAATGCGTAAATGCTCATATCATCCTATCGCCCAAGCCTACAACCTATATGAATGAACACAACATTATAAGTTACCATCCATAGATAATTACGTTTGAAAACATTGTCCCTCTGAAAGCTAAATACAGTTCTTTGTCTGCGGTACTCATTGGTCCAATATACAATATACAGGATGCTGTGTGTATAAGGTGTGTTCAGATCTTTAAAAGTCTGCACTCATGCCTTCACCTGCTCCCAGGCACGCACACACACACAGTTTTTGTGTTTGTATTTTAGACTAAAGGTTTTCAGAGTTAAAGTGAGTATCAGCACTACAGGTACCAAGTTTACTGAATCTGTCAAGATCCATTATGAAGTATTTTGCTGCACTGCACCCCAAACGTAATGTGTTACCTGTATTTCTACCTGACAAATTATTTATATTTGTGTACTCAAATAAAATAGAAAAATAAGATAGAATTAAAATAAATAATCATCCTTTAGCATTACATTTATCTATTCTGAGCATGCAACAAGCCCTCAATGAGGGCTCAATGTTTGCAAACACACCTTACTTAATTTTTAGTGGTCAAAAACCATGTAGCCTACTGTATGCTGAGATGGAGTCAGTGCTCTATAGAGGCTCTTGAGGGGCTGTGTTTAACCTGAGTGTCTGCTGCATGGGAGGGAGATGGACGCTTCTTGAGGCAACCATGAAACCCCTTTGACACACTTCAGGAGTCACTTAACAATGGACAGGGTGTGTGTGGTTAAGTGTTTGTATGTGTGTGACTAATTCCCTATAACGCAGTGTGAGATTGAAGGACTGGAGGCCAAAGGGGGAAGGGGTTGGGGCGGAGCTGCTACTTGTTAAGAAGGTCAGAGGTCAGCTGCCGTGAATAGGCTCTGAAATCCCCAATTAATTACACAAACACACACACACACACACACACACACACACACACACACACACACACACACACACACACACACACACACACACACACACACACACACACACACACACACACACACACAAAATAGACATAATATGCCCAAAAAGACACACACACAGCAACCCCACACATTGTTTTCCTCCAGAATATTGCCAAAAAGACAACCATGTAATTATGTTAGTCCGTCAGTCAGTCTGTCAAATAAAAGAGCAAGCAAAAACATGAAAACATACCTAAAAGAAAAGACAGATAACCACAAATATTCATAATAAAATGTAATTTTTCTCTAGTAGCTTTGACCAGTAAATAATATTTTATGTTTTGGCATAATGTAAGCATGCCGTAGAGAGCTCCAGCTTGGGCACTATCCCCTGTAAGAAGAGAGCCACACCAACACAGTACATCTAGACAGTTAAACACCCGAAACAGTTGAGTAAGTTTTCTCTGAACGTCTCCCCTCTAGTCTGGTGTCTTGAAGCTCCTGTATCCCCAAGCCCATCCATCACCCTCTCCTCACTTCCTGCCCTTCCGGCGGTGGAGACACGGAGAAGGGAACGTTTGAATCAGCTAAAAGTTTAAAAGCTTTGCTATGAAGAGGAAATGCAATTTCTCTCTTTCGTTGCTCATCTGTCTTCGCTATGTCTTGCCGCATTGTCCATTACTCAGCAGAAAGAAAAGAAAACAGAAAAACTCTCCCTGTCAGAGAAATTAATAACTGCAATATAATGTAATCATAGTTAAGTTTGTTAACAGGAAAGGGGAAGGAGTAATAGGTTTACAGTGTGCCGTCCGGTGAGACGCCGCCATCATACTCAGGGTTGGAATCAACAGAGGCCTTTCAAGGAATGTTTAGAATGCTTAAAGCCTTTCAAGGAATGTTTAGAATGCTTAAAGGTGGGTTAGGCAATTATTATTTTTACCTTTTTCGTTGTAAATGGAAAAGAAAATGGAAAATGGAAAAGAAAACGATCTGGTCTCTGTGAATCAACAACCAATCATAATGAACAATGAAAATTGTTACACAGCTGATAGAGTTGTGCCCTTCCCGATGACTTGTTGTACAGAACTTGTAAGTAGTTTTTGATAAAAGCGTCAGCTAAATCACTAAATGTAATGTAAGTGGTGTTCCGGGGGGTTGCATTGGAGAACTAAATATGAACTGAACATGTTCCGTGTTGAAATGTACATTGAAATAGCCTGGCAATCAGAGGCTTTGAAATATTTATTCTAAAATTATAATTTTTGGAATCCACCTTGAAGCTGGCGCACCGCCAGCACACAGCAACTGACTTGAAGAGTGATGCAGAGATGGCTTTATTTCCGCTGGAGATTTAAGCTCACTCTTTAAGCTAATTTCTCAGAAACCGCCTACCCCACCTTTATGGTTGGGCTGAAAAAGGCATGGTCAGAAGGGAGCAGGCCACCACCCCCACAGGGCCCTCACCCCCAACCCCGCAGGGCCAACTAGTACAGTACCAGTTGGACATTTCCCATGTAATATCTCTATCCCAACCAAACTAGTAACTGTTTGCAGATCTGACTTCAACATAGAGCCTCAGGTTGGGCACGAAGACGCTTTGAGAGATGGTTTTAGAAAGAAGACATGTACATTATCAACTTTATTTGCTTTATCTTTATTGAAACATATATTGGTGTTCTTCAAATAGTAAAAATGGGTTTTCCATGCTTGATGAGACAGATGTTTATAGATTATTGGAATATACATTCTGGTTTAGTGTGTGATGTGTGAAAGAAAATGTATTTTTTCAATGTATATTTGGTTTATAAACTGATATAAAGAGACGCTTTAAGAGGGTAATATCATTATCATCGCGGGATGATATTGACGGTGGTGAACCAGTGGTTTCACAGGCACAGGCCGCGTTAGCAGGGTGTTTGTTTTGAATTCCGATCTAAGACACAACAAAGATAACGTGGACACAGAGGCAGAGCGTGATGGAGGTTTTGACAGTAGAAACTGCGTTTTGATGTGTGTGAAAAGTTATTAGCAGTTGTCATGACAGCGCGTCGCATGACAACCAGGAGAGGGGCGGGGGCTATCGTTGCTATGACGAAGATCTATAAGTCGAACAGTGTTTCCGGGTGTGAGGCAGACCAAAAGAAACGAATCCCACAGGAGGGAAGAGACCAAGAGACTCTCTCCTCTTATCACAGAGGGGGGGGGGGGGGGGGAGGAAGGATGCCACATCATCATTAGCTTCGGCTACCACGAGGATGGTCTTGGCTAACGACCAGGCCTGACCACTATTGGACTGAATAGCAGAGGGACGATAGACTGAACACACCGAAAGATCATTAGAATAGACTTTTCAAGGACAATACAATCTGTTAACATCTGAGCTGAGGCTTCTGTTTATAGAAATAAACATCGCTTCTCCTTGTAAGGTATTTCACGTTGTCAAAGTGTCGAATTCTTACGAAGGTGGAGAATTATTATGGTTTGCGGATCGTACTAACAGGGAGAGATAAGGATTATATTCAGCCAGTATATGAGACGTCAGGACCATTAAAATTACACAACGCAGAGGAATTGGATGGAGAGAGGATAACACAAGAAGACGTGATACTGGCCAGATTGATCAGGATCTAACACTCAGGTTGGGCACAAAGACGCTTTGAGAGATGGTTTTAGAAAGAAGACCTGTACATTATCAACTTTATTTGCTTTATCTTTATTGAAACATATATTGGTGTTCTTCAAATAGTAAAAATGGGTTTTCCATGCTTGATGAGACAGATGTTTATAGATTATTGGAATATACATTCTGGTTTAGTGTGTGATGTGTGTGAAAATGAAACAACAACAACAACAACAACAACAACAACAATAACAACAAAGAAAATTAGGGCTGTCAGTTTATCGGGTTAATTAGATTAATTAATTACACAGCAAATGATCGCGTTATGAAAATTAACAAAAAATGTATAAAACATTTATTTTAAATTTTTTTAATTATATATTTAAAAAAAATTCTCATTAATTCCATAAGAACGTAGAATACACATTTACAGACTTTTTTTATATGGTCCATTTGCATGTGTAACGGAGGTCCGTGAGTAATATCCACAGTCACGATAAAACGTGTGTGTTGTGAAGTGACTGTGGCAGTAAGAAGCGGGCTGCGAGTTACACTCACTTCCCCATAACAGGGTTAAAAGACACATAGATACGGTACCCAGGAGTGAATTCACCTCTTAGTGCAGCGGTCTATGTTGGGGAGACCCGTGTTCGACTCCCCCTCAGGGCATCGACAAATTACACAACGCAAGAGGCAGTGGCGGCCGGCCCATAGGGGGTGCTGGGGTGCCGCGCCCCCTGGTAAAGAGAGCAGGAGAAGAAGAAAATGTTTTATTTTAATTTTAATTTTAGACCCTTAAAAATAAACTAAACATGTTTAAAATGAATAATATTTACTCATTTTAAGTATGTTTGTGTTTCAAATGCACAATAACATTAATATATCAAATATAAATCATTGTTTTGTGATTCACATGACATCACTGTCTCTCCTGATATAGAGAGTATACCTCTAAAGCTGTGCACGTCACTGTATCATCGCTGTATTATCGCAGCCAATTAAATAGGTCAAGCAAATACATTTCTCATATCAGTGCGTTCAAATATGATGTAATCGGGGCGTGTTTTTCTAGTGCTCCAAGCAAGCAGGGTCACTGCTGTGTTGCCACACAGAACGGAGAGTTTGCTAGCTTACTAGTAGCTACCAAGGATCATGGAGGCAGAACATTCCAACCTCGAACATGCAGGTAAATCCCTCAAAACAATACCTTTTGAGAGATGAACACTGGAGTGAAAGAGTTTCGACCTCATCAGCCTGATATCTCAATTCAGAAACAATCAACAGACAGAGGAAGACAATAAACTCTGTCGTTTTCTAGCTGGTGGTAAGAAGTGTTTGCTAATTTGGCTAACAAGAAGCTATATGGCTAGCTGGATGCAGTCATGTAAATGCCATTGCACTTGCTTTCTCTCTCTCTCTCTCTCTCTCTCTCTCTCTCTCTCTCTCTCTCTCTCTCTCCTCTCTCTCTCTCTCTCTCTCTCTCTCTCTCTCTCTCTCTCTCTCTCTCTCTCTCTCTCCCTCTCTCTCTCTCCCATCCCTCCCTCTCTCTCTATCTCTCTCTCTCTCTCTCTCTCTCTCTCTCTCTCTCTCTCTCTCTCTCTCTCTCTCTCTCTCTCTCTCTCTCTCTCTCTCTCTCTCTCTATCTCTCTCTCTCTATCTCTCTCTGTCTACCAGTCGCAGACTGTGTGGACTGACTGTCACTCAAAGTGCTTATGGGCGGAGCCAGGCCATAACAGCCTGAAATCTTGAAGCTGAAAAATGATGGTTTTGAGTACTTGATTAGAAATATAAAACAATGAATTTATTTTTGAAAAAAACCTTACAGATGTCTTCAATAGACTCACAGGAATTGTGTAAAGTTGCCCAAATAGTGCTAGGAATAGCAACGCATGTCCCCTTTAAATAATAGCGCTGCCCGAGGCTTAGTGGCAATGCACCTGCACAGTCGCAGACCCGGCAGCGACAGGGAAAATGCACAAAACGGAACCTGACAAACAAGCCCAAAGCCAGATAGGTAGATATAGAGAGAGAAAGAGAGAGAGAGAAAGAGAGAGATATAGATAGAGAGAGGGAGAGAGAGCGAGATAGAGAGAGAGGGATAGAGAGAGCAAGAGAGAGAGAGTGAGAGAGCAAGAGAGCAAGAGTGAGCGTGAGAGAGAGAGAGAGAGAGAGAGAGAGAGAGAGAGAGAGAGAGAGAGAGAGAGATAGAGAGAGAGAGATAGAGAGAGAGAGAGAGATCCACGGCGGGAACAGAGCAGACCGCACCAAAAACTCACCCTAACGCAGAGTCAGGTCCAAGAGGAAGGAGACGACCTTGGAGAAAGTTCACCAGTCCCATCATCATATTGTCCCCCCCGTTGGGATGAACCCGACAACGTAGCCAACGCTAGCTAGCTAGCGTTAGCTAACGCTAGTTAGCTGTCCCTGCCCCCAGCCAAGCTACTAGCCGACATAGCTATAGCCTGACTGAAGGTTCCAACACGCAACAACTTTCATCCTCAGTCCATCCGCCGAACGTCCTCCCCGTCCCGGCACAACCCAATCAACACACCCGGTACCGACAAGCCCACGGCACGCGGTGCCATCTCCTCCGCTCCGATGCTGCACATCTGCAGCGCCGAATACACCCTGTACCTGGCTGTACCCCCTCCCCTCGTGGATAATACCGGTCTTCTTCACATCTCTCTACTGACTACCAAACCAACGCCAACCAGCTCCCCCTAGTGTTAGTCCTCCCACCCCACGATGCTTTGCATAAAAGTAATTGAATGAAACCAATAGTATATCTGCAGAGCCGCAGAGCCCGGAAGCGTGAATACTTTCGGCAACCAACATGCCCTTCCGCGTTGCTCTGATTGGCCAGCGATCGGCCAGCCCTCTACGCTTGTTTTCCCCCTACGCCGGTAACGCGTGCATGCGCATTTTCTTTTTGACGGCACTCACACGCCAAAGAAGCTTTTCGCCACACAGCCGCAAGCTGTGCAGGTTTTAATAGCAGGTTTTAATAGGTTTTGCCGCAGTGGCGGCAGGTTTTAATAGGTACAATTATGCATTCGTCACTACTCTCTCTATATCAACACATAGGTAATATTAATAGGTTTTGCCGCTGCGGCATTATGCATTTGTCACTACTCTCTCTATATTGATGCATAGCCACCAGCTAATATACGTTCCACAAACGCTCCACACCTCCACAAACATCCCGCAGCACAGACGCACACATCCGCACACAGCACGACAAACATTCCCCACATTTAACATTCACAAACACACAATATTGAAACATAAACACTGCATAACGTTAAACACTAACACTACGATACCCAGAGCTCATCGCGCAAACCAGAAGCGGACATACGTAATA
Organism: Notolepis coatsorum; assembly: GCF_963971535.1. Classification (NCBI taxonomy): domain Eukaryota; kingdom Metazoa; phylum Chordata; class Actinopteri; order Aulopiformes; family Paralepididae; genus Notolepis; species Notolepis coatsorum. The sequence continues at coordinate 49,528,169 of NC_140184.1, read as the reverse complement.
TTTCCTTGCCGCGTCATATGTTACCTCACCAGCAACTTATCTAATTTAACAGAATTAAAACATCTTTTCAAAATCTTTCTTCACATCTATATTTGTAAATTACACATAACCTTAGATCTTGTTCTTTAAACATTACGTAGGCCCCTTACCCGCTCGCGAATTGAACTCCACCCCATACGTTAAGCTAAAACCAAAGATCTTTGCCCATCACCCCGTTTTAAACAGCGTAAATATGAAATTTCTCTCAGTTTTTAAAGCAATCAACTTATATACGCCAACTTCCCCACACCTTAGCTAGTATCCCTCCGTTTTTAACAACAATCCGACGGTCGCAACATATTTAAAACACATAATATTCATCGCTAGTCATTACACGCCAAACCCCGCCGCTCTCGCAAGACGCTCGTATTTTCAAACCTCTTTGTCTAGTTTAGCGACACGACACGACAATTCAACATTACTTTTACAGTTATACTGTTTATTAAAACACACACGTATTTAACAACGACCTCAAGTACTTCCTATTCAGCTCCTGTATCATAACACAAGCGTATTTGTACGCTCTGTAAACGAGCACCTGGGGGGAGCCTCATGCGCATGCGTGGCGTAGGGGGTAAACGAGCGTAGAGCGCTGGTATTCACGCAGGAGAGCGCTGGCCAATGCTGGCCAATCAGAGCAACGCGGAAGGGCATGTTGGTTGCCGAAATTATTCACGCAGCCCGGAACACTATTCTACAAATGTGTCTAATGTTAAATATATAAGCATGTAAGCAAAACTAGATTTTAGGTCTGTGATGGAAAGTGATTGTTAACATTCTATTTATTTTTATTTAAATTTATTTATTCCCGCGAGGCCCTGTGCGACCGCACTGCTCGCACACCCCCTGAGGCCGCCTATTCTCAGTCCTTGCCCCACAATGGTGGAATGAACTTCCCACCACAATTAGGACAGCCGAAACCCGTCCAATCTTTCGCCATCGACTAAAGACGCACTTCCTTAACCAATATCTAATATATTTTTTTTTAAATAACTAACCTTACACTTGCACTTGTCTTAACACTTTTAGCGCCAGCCGTTTTAGTTATCATTGTACTCAATGGGCCACCGCTGTAAGAGATAGGGATTTTCACTGTGCGTTGCAGTGTTTGCAGGGCTATATCTATATTATAGCTATGGAGACAATCCAATGTGACATTAACAATCCCTCGTTCAACATGTGAAAAAGACTCAATTTTTTCATGTATATGTTCGCGTGTTATACCGTGGTGAATATTGTATAGTTTCAGAGTGATCCTGGCTAATTCCTGGTAACTGTGTTATGGAGCAATATGTGAATTTTGCTAAAAGCGTTCACGTTGCTTGCCTGGACACGCTACTATTTCCAAATCAAAGGTATATAATAGGTATTATGTTTCATCATGAATGCATGAAAGGGGGGGGGGGGGGGTCGTTTTTTTTATGCTTTGATCGCCATTAACGGCATTCGTTTTGAATACTACATACGTTGATTGCCTGGATCAATATGAAATCATTGTAGGATCAAGGTGGAATTGACATCAGATAGTCCAATTGTCTGATCGCGATTTCCAGTATTGATGTTGATCGGGTCCCTGACATGAAGTGGTACAAGATATGCCTCAAGTGTGCTGAACGTGTTTCGAAGTGATCGGATGAAGCGATTTACTTGGCCTGGTCTAAATTCTCCGCCTGGACGAAATTAGATGTGACACATAGTGTGAAATAAGGTTTCAAAGGGTGGGCGATACTGCCACCTAGCAGGATGCGGCCGGTATTGCACTCTCGGGTTCTCAGAATGATTTACTATGGTAACACAGAGGTCCGTGAACCTGTACTTTGCGCTCCATGCCTTTCGTCTGGTCCGCTAAGGTGGACTCCGCCTTCTCCGAGCTGCGTAGGCGCTTCACCTCCGCGCCCATCCTCGTCCAGCCCGACACGTCCCGCCAGTTCGTGGTGGAGGTGGACGCCTCGAGTACTGGGGTGGGGGCGGTCCTCTCCCAGCGGTCCGCTCTCGACCAGAGACTACACCCCTGCGCCTTCTTCTCTTGCCGCCTGACCCTGGCGGAGATCTGATATTGGGAACCTGGAGCTCCTGGCAGTCAAGCTGGCCTTGGAGGAATGGAGGCACTGGCTGGAGGGTTCAGAGATTCCCTTCCTGGTCTGGATGGACCATAAGAACCTCGCCTACATCCAGACGGCCAAGCGCCTGAACTCCCGCCAGGCCCACTGGGCGCTTTTCCTCGGCCAGTTCAATTTCACCTTGACCTACAGGCCAGGCTCCAAGAACATTAAGCCGGACGCCCTCTCCCGGCAGTTTGTCCCCGAAGGGGGTCCCTCACACCCTGACACCATCCTTCCCTCCTCCTGCTTGGTGGTTTCCGCTACCTGGGAGATCCTTTCCATCGTCCGAGAGGCCCAGCGCGCCCAGCCTGATCCAGGTAACAGCCCACCTAACCGTGTTTTTGTCCCCGACCTTGTCTGCTCCCAGGTGCTCCAGTGGATCCACGCCTCCCGGTTCGCCTGTCATCCTGGGGTCGACTGTACCCTGTCCCTGCTGAAGCGGCACTTCTGGTGGGCCTCCATGAGGGAAGACACCCGTGCCTTCATCCTTGCCTGCACCGTCTGTGCTTGTGGGAAGGTTTCCCACCGACCGCCTGCCGGGCTCCTCCGTCCGCTGCCTGTTCCTGGCCGGCCCTGGTCACACGTCGCCCTGGACTTCGTCACCGGTCTGCCTCCCTCACACGGTAAGACGGTCATTCTCACCATTGTCGATCGGTTCTCGAAGGCCGTTCACTTTGTCGCTCTCCCCACACTTCCCGCTCTGCTTCAGAGACTGCGGACCTGATGGTGCTTCACGTCTTCCGCCTCCACAGGATCCCGGTGGACATGCCTCAGTTCATCTCCCAGGTCTGGAAGGCCTTCTGCCGAGCCCTGGGGGCCACGGTCAGCTTCTCCTCTGGATACCACCCGCAGACCAATGGCCAGTCGGAGCGGGACAACCAGGACCTGGGGTCCGCCCTCCACTGTGTCACGACCCGGGACCCCTCTGGCTGGAGCGCCTTCCTGCCATGGATCGAGTACGCCCACAACTCCTGCCTACACCGTCCGGCAGTTACTGGACGTGCGTCGTTGCGGTCGCGGCTTCCAGTACCTGGTGGACTGGGAGGGCTACGGCCCGGAGGAGCGCAGCTGGGTCTCCCGCCAGCTGATCCTGGATCCCGCTCTCATCCTGGACTTCCATCGGGCCAACCCTGACAAGCCTGGAGGGTCGCCAGGATATATATATTTTAAATGCACTCACCACACAACAGCCAAAGCACTATTACACACTATTACAGTATTACACTATTACACACTATTACACTATTACACACTATTACACTATTACACTAGCACACTATTACACTATTACACACTATTACACTATTACACTATTACACACTAGCACACTATTACACTATTACACTATTACACTATTACACTAGCACACTATTACACTATTACACACTATTACACACTATTACACTAGCACACTATTACACACTATTACACTATTACACTATTACACACTATTACACTATTACACACTATTACACTATTACACACTATCACACTATTACACTATTACACTATTACACACTATTACACCATTACACACTATTACACACTATTACACTATTACACACTATTACACTATTACACTATTACACACTATTACACTATTACACTATTACACACTAGCACACTATTACACTATTACACTAGCACACTATTACACTATTACACACCACTTCCCAGTATATTGCTAGCCAATGTACAATCAATAGACAATAAACTGGATGACATCCGAGCAAGGATTCAATATCAAAGAGACGTTAGGGACTGCAATGTCCTTTGCTTCACCGAAACATGGCTCACACCGGAGGTTCCAGATCACGCAATTCAACCAGCGGATCACTTCTTTATCCATCGAAAGGATCGGACATCATCAGAGTCCGGTAAACAACGTGGAGGAGGTATTGCCTTCATGTTTAACAAAAATTGGAGTGATCCAACGAACGTGAAGGAATTATCCAACCACTGCTCCCCAGAACTGGAATATATAACCATCAAGTGTCGTCCTTTCTTCCTCCCGAGGGAGTTAACGGCGATCGTCCTGGTCGGAGTGTATATTCCACCGCAAGCCAGCAACAAGGTTGCGCTCTCCAGACTACACGACGAGGTAAATAGAATACAAGTGGCTAACGTTAACGCCGCCATTTTAGTACTGGGAGATTTCAATAGCGCCAATCTGAGAAAGGTATTGCCCGACTTCTATCAGCATGTGACTTGCAACACCAGAGGCGGTAACATCCTAGATCACTGTTACACGCAATTTAAAGGTGGCTACAAGGCTCATTCTGATAGTGGCTTTGGCAAGTCAGATCACGCATCCATTTTCCTTTCACCAAAGTACAGACAGAGAATTAAAAGTACTCCCGTAGTCTCGCGAGAGGTGCAGAAATGGGATCTGACGTCAGAAGAGACGATCCGGTCAGTGTTTCACCACACAGACTGGATTGTGTTCCGCGACACAGATAACATTAATGCCTACACGGAGACAGTGCTGGACTATGTCTGTACTAGGGTGAAATAAACAATCCCCACTACCAAAATGAAAGTTTACCCAAATCAAAAACCCTGGGTAGACAAATCCGTCCGTGAAGCTCTGAGAGAGCGCACCAAAGCATACAATGACGGCCTAGTGGCAGGCAACATGAATGACCACAAGGTGGCGCGACACAACGTAAGGAGGACAGTGTCAGAGGCCAAACGGCGCTACAGGGATAAAATTGAACTCCAGTTTGAACAAGCTGACTCTAGAGCTATGTGGCAGGGGCTCAAATGATGACAGACTACAAAGGCGCCTCCCTCAAACTGAACAGTGACATCTCCTTAGCAAACGACCTCAATACCTTCTATGCGAGGTTTGATGCTGGTAATAACAACACCAGCTCACAAGCCTCGGCAATGGGGGGGGGGGGGTCGGCTGCTGATGGAGGCGCAGTGTTCAGGGTAACAGAGCATGAGGTGAGGCGGACCTTTAAAAAAGTGAATATCAGGAAGGCAGCAGGTCCGGACGGCATCCCCGGCCGCGTCCTAAAAGTCTGTGCCGACCAACTGGCCCCAGTATTCACTGACATATTTAACCTGTCCTTAGAACAGGCTGTCATCCCCACCTGCCTGAAGAAGTCCACTATTATCCCTGTACCCAAAAAATCCAAGCCTGCTTGCCTCAACGACTACCGCCCTGTAGCTCTCACCTCCATAGCCATGAAGTGCTTTGAGAAGCTAGTAAAGGGCTACATCTGCTCCTCCCTCCCCATCAACATGGACCCCCTGCAATTTGCATACCGCCCCAACAGGTCCACGGAGGACGCCATATCCCATGTGCTGCACACAGCAGCATCACACCTGGACAAGAGGCAGGGGAACTATGTGAGAATGCTATTCATCGACTACAGCTCGGCATTCAATACCATAGTCCCCTCCATACTCATAGCCAAGCTCAGGGACCTGGGCTTGGGCTATGACCTCTGCCAGTGGGTCTTGGACTTCCTGACTGGCAGACCCCAGGTGGTGAGAGCAGGCAACTGCACCTCCTCATCCATCACCCTCAACATAGGGGCCCCCCAGGGCTGTGTTCTGAGTCCCCTCCTCTACTCCCTGTACACACACGACTGTGTGGCTCAGCGGAGTAGCAATACAATCGTCAAATTTGCTGACGACACAGTGGTGGTGGGCCTGATCTCTGCCAACGACGAGAGGGCCTACCTGGAAGAGGTCAAGGTCCTGGCGGGATGGTGCCAGGAAAACAGCCTCTCCCTGAACGTCAGCAAAACAAAGGAGATGATTGTGGACTTCAGGAGGTCGGGGGTCAAGGACTACAGCCCCCTCAGCATCGACGGGGCACCGGTTGAGAGAGTCAACAGCTTCAAGTACCTCGGAGCCTACATATCCGAGGACTTGACATGGACCACACACATTAACAGTATGGTGAAGAAGGCACGACAACGCCTCTACTTCCTCAGGCGCCTAAGGAAGTTCCAAGTCAGCCAGAAGATCCTTAAGAACTTCTACTCATGTACAATAGAGAGCATCTTGACCGGCAACATCACCTCCTGGTTTGGGAATAGCACTGCAAAAGACCAAAGCAGACTACAAAGAGTGACACGTTCAGCCGAACGCACAATTGGAGGGGGGCTCCCCACCCTCCAGAACATTTACTACAAGCGTTGCAAGGGCAAGGCTAAGAGAATCATTAAAGACTCCAGTCACCCGAACAACTGCCTCTTCGAACTGCTGCGGTCAGGCAAGCGATACAGGAGTCTCAAGGCGAGCACAGAAAGACTCAGAAGTAGCTTCTATCCCCAGGCCATCAGGCTGCTAAACGAACAATGAATGAACACTACACAACAACAACCACCAAACGCACATAGCACACACATCCACACGCACACACCCACTTTAAACAAACACACTGTAGCACCCACTCCACACACTTTATAGCACACACCCACTTTAAACAAACACACTGTAGCACCCACTCCCCACACTTTATATTTATGGATGAAGGATTGCACTACAACTCGTACACCTTCAGAGTAAATTCTGTAAATTGTACCTAAAATTGTACCTCATCCCATTTCTGCTTTGCACTAGATAGTACTGTACATTAGTACACTACATAGTATTGTGTATTGTATATTATATGGTAACTCAGAACATTGTACATATGTCTATACCGAACACTGTGACCTAATTTTCTTCTTCTAAATTCATGCTATATTATGTTATTATGTTATTTGATACTATCTTGTCTAGCACAGTCTCTGGAGCGTAACAGTAAGAAGCATTTTGTATGAAAGTATTCTGTACTTCTGTATGACAACTATTAAAGAACTTGAACTTGAACTTGAACTATTACACTATTACACTATTACACACTATTACTGTTGTGAAGGATCAGATTAAACCGAATATATATATTTATTTATGGATATATATTTAATAGTATTTGTATATCGTTTGATATCCCCTGTATATTCCTTGTACAATATGCACTGAATATCCCTTTAGTCTACTAACAGCCCATAATAGTTTCATTCTACCATTGGACGAGAACCTGGCGCCAGCAGCCATGCCCCTTGGTTCAAGTTCAATCGTGCCGCCCAACATGTCGTGGCAAGCCCGGTTCCGCGTAGGAATACGTCTGGCGAAATACGAATGGTACTATTTGTTCACAGCGCATATATATATGGCGCAAGTAAAGTAGAACTTTCCTTTTAGTCCATTATTCCTTTACCCTCCAACCTAGTAACAGACGCAAAGCCTCACCCACGACGCACGTGTGGTGTAGTAAGGCCTACTTGGCCTCAGAATAGGCATTGAGACATCGTGTGGATTAATAGTTGAATTGTCATAGTTTGGCACTATACCGTCGAGTTGGACGTATTTCTATTAAGCTAATAATAGTCTATTATGTATGGTGCATCGTTCGGTTAGAGTTATAAAGTGAGCAGTACCCCCATCGTTCCTGACGTTATCTGGAGTCTTAACCAGGCTGGGCAGACCACGTGTGGTGCTTGCATCCGAGGAGCTCCGGGCCAGGACGAGTGGACCTGTACATTGGATTACTTTACCCGGACGACGGCGAGCCTTCCACGGCTTGGATTATCTACATGCTTTGGGTGCTTTGATTATTCCATGGATAACGGCCAACACTGCTGAGTGTTGGAACTACCCCCCGGAGAGGAGTCAAGGTGAGACGGCGCTCTACCCCGAGTGAGGTCGCCTCACGTCTCTTCATCTGTGGACCGGCAGCTACCGTCCACCAGAGGGTCCAGCTGTATTCATCTGCGGACCGAGGTTCTGTGGGCATCGTGTTCAGGACTCTGAATTCTCCCAAGAAATCGTCGGCCAGATGGGATACCGCCAGCGGCTCTTCTAACCCCCCCCCCTACTGTCTTACAACCAGCGGGACCCCCCCCCCTTAGTGTATCCAGCTATAATCATTTAAGTACCATCGCTATAGTTCTCTAAAGAACCGGGTTGTATACTTACTCCCTGCGTAACCAGAGATTGGACATTCAATGTTGATTTACCTACGAATACTCATTTGCCATACAAGTGCATTTCAAATCATAAATGTCATTAAGTGAACGTTGTATATACCCTTTGCTATATAAAATATTCGATTTATACATTTGTGTGGACTTCGTTTCATCAGGTGGGAAAGTGTTCATCATATCTATATCATGTACTGGATGGCCAGAAGTTAAAGTACAAGAGGTAGTGGTTTAATAATACCATACTTATCAATACAGTCAGGGAATTGTACCCCTCAGTTACAATTACACTATTACACACTATTACACTATTACACTATTACACACTATTACACACTATTACACTATTACACAAAATGTGCACATTTTTGTTTTTCATTTTGGGATATGTTGGGGTACTTTGGGGTATTTTGGGGTACTGTGGGGTATTTTGGGGTATACTTTGGGGTACTTTGGGGTATTTTGGGGTATTTTGGGGTATTTTCTGGTACTTTGGGGTATACTTTGGGGTATTTTAGGGTATTTTGGGGTATTTTGGGGTATTTTCTGGTATTTTCTGGGACTTTGGGGTATACTTTGGGGTATTTTAGGGTATTTTGGGGTATTTTCTGGTATTTTCTGGTATTTTGGGGGTATACTTTGGGGTATTTTAGGGTATTTTGGGGTATTTTCTGGTATTTTCTGGTACTTTGGGGTATACACTATTACACTATTACACACTATTACACTATTACACTATTACACACTACCACACTATTACACTATTACACACTGTTCTGAAGGATCAGATTAAACCGAATATATATATTTATTTATATATATATATTTAATTGTATTTGTATATCCCCTGATATCCCCTGATATCCCCTGTATATTCCTTGTACAATATGCATTGAATATCCCTTCTAGTCTACTGAACATCCCATAATAGTCTCTATTCTACCATTGGACGAGACCTTGGTGCCAGGTCGCCATACCCCTCAGACCAAGTTCAATCGTACCGCTCAACATGTATGGACAAGTCCTAGTTCTGCGTAGGAATATGTCTACCGCACCACTAATGGTACTATTTGTTCATAGTGCGTATATATACTGCGCTATTAAAGTAGAACTTTCTTTTAGTCCAGTTCCTTACCCTCCAACAGAGTGACAGACGCAAAAGCCTCCCCGCGAACCACGTGTGGGCAGTAAGGCCAATTCGGCCCAGTATCGGCATTGAGACATTGTGTATATTAATATTTGAATAGTCATATTTGGCACTATATCGTCGAGTTGGACGTATTCTATTAAGCTAATAATAGTCTATTCATATATAGTGCCTCGTGCGGTAAGAGTTCTATAGTAATCAGCACCCCCATCGTTTCGGGCATCAGCTGGACGCTTATCCAGGGTGGTTGACCCCACGTGAAGCTGCACCCGAGGAGCTCCAGGCCAAAGAGCGAGTGGACCTGTATATTGGATTATTCTACCGACGACGGCTAGCCTTCCCCGGCTTGGATTATGCTTTGAGTACTTTGATTATTCTATGGATAAAGGCCAACACTGCGGTGTGTTGGAAATACCCCCCCCGGAGAGGACGACAGGTGAGACGGCGCTCTGCACAGTGAGGTCGCCTCACGTCTCTCCGTCGTGGACCGGAGGACGCCGGCCACAGAGGGTCCAACTGCATTCATCTGTGGATCGAGGATCGTTGGGCACCGTGTCGCACAACTGTGGACTCTCCCAAGATACCCTCGGCCAGACGGGATCCAGCCAGTGACTCTCTAACCCCCCCCCCCCTCCAGCTGTCCTACAAGCAGTCGGAACCTTCCCCTAGTGTATCCAGCTATATAATCATTCAAGTATCATCGCTATTGTTCCCTAAATATTCCAGGTTGTATATTTGCTTCCTGCGCAATCAGAGATTGGACATTCGATATTGATCTACCTACGAATACTCATTTGCCATAAAAGTGCATACTATTTCAAATCATAAATGTAATTAAGTGATCGTTGTACATACCCTTTGCTATGTATTAAAACTCAAACTTTCGATTTGGTACATTTGTGTTGGATCCGTTTATCAGGTGGCTATGTTTCTTGTTTGTTTCTTTAATAGTTGTCATACAGAAGTACAGAATACTTTTGTACAAAATGCTTCTTACTGTTGCGCTCCAGAGACTGTGCATGACAAGATAAGTATGAAATAAAAACATAGTAAAAATTAGAAGAAAAAAAAGAGGTCACAGTGTTCAGTTTAGACATATGTACAATGTTCGTAGACGTAGTTACCATACAATATACAATACTGTGCAGTGTACTAATATACAATACTATATAGTGCAAGGCATAAATGGACGAGGTGCAGTTTAGGTACAATTCACAGTAGGTGTACGAGTTGTAGTGCAAATCCTTTATCAATAAATATAAAGTGTAAGTGTGTTTGTGTGATCTAAAGTGTGGAGAGTGGGTGCTGCAGTGTGTTGTTTGTTTGAGTGAGTGTGTGTGTGCGTGTGGGTGTGTGTGCTGTGTGCATTTGATGGTTGTTGCATAGTGATTATTGTTCGTTTAGCGATTATTGTTCGTTTAGCAGCCTGATGGCCTGGGGATAGAAGCTCCTTCTGAGTCTTTCTGTGCTCGCCATAAGACTCCGGTATCGCTTGCCTGACGGCAGCAGTTCAAAGAGGCAGTTGTTCGGGTGGCTCGAGTCCTTAATAATTCTCTTAGCCTTCCCCTTGCACCGCTTGTTGTAAATGTTCTGGAGGGTGGGAAGCCCCCCTCTAATTGTGCGTTCGGCTGAACGTGTCACTCTTTGTAGTCTGCTACGGTCTTGTGCAGTGCTATTCCCAAACCAGGAGGTGATGTTGCCGGTCAGGATGCTCTCTATTGTACATGAGTAGAAGTTCCTAAGGATCTTCTGACTGACTTGGAACTTCCTTAGGCGCCTGAGGAAGTAGAGGCGTTGTCGTGCCTTCTTCACAACACTGTCAATGTGTGTGGTCCATGTCAAGTCCTCGGATATGTGGGCTCCGAGGTACTTGAAACTGTTCACTCTCTCAACTGGTGCCCCGTCGATGCTGAGGGGGCTGTAGTCCTTGACCCCCGACCTCCTGAAGTCCACAATCATCTCTTTTGTTTTGCTGACGTTCAGGGAGAGGCAGTTCTCCTGACACCACTGTGACAGGTTCTCTACCTCTTCCAGGTAGGCCCTTTCGTCGTTGGCAGAGATCAGGCCCACCACTACTGTGTCATCAGCAAATTTGATGATGGTGTTGTTGTTCCGCTGTGCTACGCAGTCATGTGTGTACAGGGAGTAGAGGAGGGGGCTCAGAACACAGCCCTGGGGGGCCCCTATGTTGAGCGTGATGGATGAGGAGGTGCAGTTGCCGGCTCTTACCACCTGGGGTCTGCCCGTCAGGAAGTCCAGGACCCACTGGCACAGGTCATAGTTCAAGCCCAGGTCCCTGAGCTTGGCTATGAGTTTGGAGGGGACTATGGTATTGAATGCTGAGCTGTAGTCGATGAACAGCATTCTCACATAGTTCCCCTTCCTCTTGTCCAGATGTGATGCTGCTGTGTGCAGCACATGGGCTATGGCGTCCTCCGTGGACCTGTTGGGGCGATATGCAAATTGCAGAGGGTCCAGGTTGATGGGGAGGGAGGAACAGATGTAGCCCTTCACTAGCTTCTCAAAGCACTTCATGGCTATGGAGGTGAGGGCTACAGGGCGGTAGTCGTTGAGGCAAGCGGGCGTAGATTTTTTGGGTACAGGGATGATGGTGGACTTCTTCAGACAGGTGGGGATGACGGCCTGTTCCAAGGACAGGTTGAAGATGTCAGTGAATACCGGGGCCAGTTGGTCGGCACAGACTTTTAGGACGCGGCCGGGGATGCCGTCCGGTCCTGCTGCCTTCCTGATATAGGTGGGAGTGTTCAACATATTCATACCTAGTACTGGGTGGCCAGAGTCTAAAGTACAAGAGGTAGTGGTAGTAAGTATCATATCTAACCATACAGTCAGGGATTTGTACCCCTCAGTTACAATTGGTCCTTCGAGCCGGAGGGTAATCAGTGTAATATTAATATAGTGTTATTAATATTAAAATGGCCTATGATGAACACTCCACGAAACGATCCTCCTAACCAACAACGCCCGCGGCGCAAACGACAGCTCCCTCAGTACCTAGAGGCTTACGCTGTCAGTCAACAACCTAGTCTTCTACCAACAGTAAACGCGGTAAAACTAGAAAGTAAAATTATGTCTAACCCTAACGACCAGGCTACCCCGACCATAGAGGCCCCTATGGGTTCTAATGTAACTGACCAAGCTCACGGTGGGGACCAGGGGGAACCAGACATGACTTTACACCCCGCCAATACCGAAGAAGTAGTCCCCGACGAGTCCCGGGAGGAAGACAACACTACCGAGAGAGAACTCGGCACGGAAGAAGATGAGGAGAGCACCGTGGAGATAGAGCTCCAAGACTCCGCACGGAGTACCCCAAGGGACGGCTCCCCTATACAACCGTCTTCTCCCAGCGAGGCAGAGAGGACACTACAGCAGGCATTCCTCGTCAGCCTGAAAGCCTCTACTGAACGCGATAGACTCCAGGGTGAACGCGATCGATTGCAGATACAGCAACGGAGCGAAGAAGAGCACATACGCCTGGAAATAAGATGCATTCAGATGGAAGAGAATATGGCAAGAGACCGGGCCGACGCCCAGCGCGCCGCCACCGGTGCCCAGAGAGAATCGGATCTCACCAAGCGCGAAGCCGAGCGCGACAGAGCACAAGCGCAACTAATAGAACAGCTGATCAGAAGGACAACACCCCCTCCCTCCACCAGAGGCTCCAGGAACTCGTCTAGACATCACTCCAGGGCGGCATCCCCTAGCCGAGTAAGCGACCCTGAACTTGACCAACAGACGAGGTCTATACCCCCCGCAGACCCCCTTCCCCAACCGGTCCAAGCGAGACCCAGCCACCGGGAAGGAGCAGCATACACTGCGGAGAGGCTAAATCAGAGACTACAAGCCCTGGATGACCTAACGGAAGACGAAGAGGAAGAGGAGGAGAACCACGCCCGACGACAGCACAGTACTCTACCGGACCAGGAGGTCCAGTACAGCCCAGGCTATACCCCCGCGGAGCTGCGCTACAGACCCCCGACGCTATTCACGGGTGAGCACGACGCACGACCCGCACCGAGGAACAGCACCTGGACCAGCGGGCCATGGTACACAGCCGGTACCAGCCCACGCCAAGGAGCAGGAGGAGACTCGCCTAGGAGGCCTCTCCCCCAACGCTCGCCGATGTATCAACAATCCGCGTCATACATTGGCACACCTATGGTACCAGACTTCACCCAGGAGAACCGGGCCCAGTATACGGAGCTCCGCATGTGTCTGGAGACAATGTTGGTGGATGTCATTGATGAACGCCATAAATACGCGATACTACTGAAGCATTTAAAGGTACCCCGCGCGCACAACATAGCGCTCGCTTACGCCACTTCCACGACCCCATACACCGCAGCGCTGGTAGCGTTGGACCAGAGATATGGACGTATATGGGATTACGTGATCCAGGAGATCAGGCACATCGACCGCCTACCCCCAGCAACAGACAATCGAGCACTGGACGACCTGTCCATCAGAGTGCAGTCCCTGGTAGGGATGCTGGGAGCGCAGAGGGAAAAGGGTAGGCATGAACTATACGCCAACTCAAATGTAGAGAGGATCTTGGAGAAGCTACCGCCCGCCCGACAGGAGCGCTTTAGGCGGCAGAGAGACCACCGAGACCCTAATGGCCCCGAACCGAACCTCCTCGATCTAGCCGACTTCCTGGCGAGAGAAGTCAGCAGCTTACGGCTAGATACATTCGGACGGAGCACCCCTGGCTCCAGAGAAGGAACCAGGAGACTAAATGATGGAAGAAGATCGGTGACTGTCATGCACCAATCGGAGTCAGTGCCAAGCAGTAGGAGCCACAGTACCCCCTCAAGAAAGGAGAAGTGGAAGATAGTGTGCCCCTACTGTGAGAAAGAACACTGGCTGTCACAATGTGACTCATTCCCCAAGATGAATGCGGAGGAAGCGAGTCAATGGATAAAGTCCAACAGACGCTGTTTTCGCTGTGCGCGATCACACATGGCAGCCGAATGCCGCTTAAAGAAAAAGTGCAGTCGGTGCGATGGAGCCCATCTGGACATACTCCACGACAGTAACAGACGGCGGCCTCCACCCGCACCATCAAGCAGCAAAGCAAGCGTCATGTACATCGACCCCGCCAGCAGCAGCGGAGCCAGAGTGCTCTTAAAGGTAGTCCGTGTGACATTGAGCTACCAGAATAAAGTCATGGACACTTACGCCGTCCTTGATGACGGGTCAGAGAAGACCCTTCTGCTCGCGTCCGCTGCGGCCCAGCTAGGGCTGCTGGGGAGCGAAAACCAAATGACAATTCGGACAATAAGAAGAGATTTGAAAACGATAAAGGGCGAGAATGTCTCATTCTCTATCGCAGCAAGCGGCCAGCCCGAGCGACGGTACAGGATTACAGACGCTTTCACCAGCCAAGAAATAGGACTGTCGCGGTACACATACCCCGTAGCCAAGCTGATGGAGAAATATGTACATCTACGCAAGCTACCGATCCCACTCATAGACGGTGCTACCCCGACACTGTTGATAGGCTCCGACCATGCAGACCTCATTGTCCCGATAGACCGGGTTCATACCGGACCCAGAGGCTGTCCTGCAGCAGTCGAGACCCGCCTAGGATGGACTCTCCAAGGCCCACTCGCCAAATCTCTCAACCGAACCACAGCCACTAGCTGTCTCCACTCCCGAGTCACAGAGGGAGACACCGCACTCCTGCAGCATGTAGAGAGGCTATGGACCTTAGAACAAATGCCCTTTAAGAACGAAAAGAAAGACATTCGCTCTAAAGACGACATCTACGCCATTAACCTCCTCGAGACGGGAACAAAGAGAGTCCCAGTCAGCGGTGTGTTGAGATACGCCACGCCACTCCTGCGGCGGGAAGGGATGCCTACCTTTCACGCAAAGAAAGACGCCACAGAGCGGTACCTACTAAACACAGAGCGGCGCTTAGCCAAGGACCCCGCCCAAGAAAGTGTATACCGCGCTGAGATTGAGAAGCTCATCACAGCGGGACACGTCACAAAGATTGACATTAAAGAGGCCGACCAGACGACTGAATCGTGGTACGTGCCCCACCACAAGGTTCATCACAACGGCAAAGACCGCATCGTGTTTAACTGCAGCTACCAGATCGGATCCCAAAATCTGAATAAAGAGCTATTGCCCGGTCCTACACTTGGCCCCTCCCTACTAGGCGTACTACTCCGCTTCCGCCAGGACAAGGTGGCTATCAGCGGGGATATCAAAGGGATGTTCCTGCAGGTGAGATTAGTAGAGGAGGACAAGCCCCTGTTGCGGTTCCTATGGAGAGAGAGGCCAGGAGATGAGCACCCAGCCATCTACCAATGGGAAGTCCTCCCTTTCGGAACTACATGCAGCCCATGCTGTGCTACATTTGCATTACAGAGACATGTCGCAGAGGACCCAGCAGCGGACGAAGAGGTCCGACACAGTGTGAAGAACAGCTTCTACGTAGATAACTGTCTACAAAGCGTTTCGACCCAGGAAGAAGCCGAGGCTCTCCTACTTAAACTCCGCGCCTCTCTGATCAAAGGCGGCTTTGATCTCAGGCAGTGGGCCAGCAGCGATCCGCACGTACTGTGCAGCCTCTCCTCCGAGGACAAGGCAGCGAGCAGCGAGACCTGGATGGCCACAATCCCAGGAGAAGCCCAAGAGATGACACTAGGACTAGTGTGGCGCTTCAAAACAGATTCGCTCCACTATAGACACAAACCCCTGACCACGGAGCAGGGAAGGTCGACGGCAATACCGACCACCAGACGGAGTGTGTACAGAACACTCGCCCGACAATATGACCCGTTAGGATGTATACTACCGTACACCACCAGGGCAAAGATGATTGTACGAGCATTGTGGGACAAGGACCAGGGCTGGGACGACCCCATTCCCGCACACCTTGCATCCACCTGGAGAGAGTGGGAGATGGAACTCCACTCACTCCCAGGCGTTAATATACGCCGAAGCTACTTCCCACCCACGGTGAGGCCAGAGACATGTAAAATGGATATACACGTCTTCAGTGACGCCTCCGAGGTCGCCTACGGATCAGTAGCCTACTTGCGGGCCCAAGAAGAGGGGGGAGAGATCTACACAGCATTCATCCTCGCCCGCTCGAGAATAGCCCCACGCAAGCAACAGTCTATCCCACGTCTAGAGCTCTGCGCAGCCCTCGCAGGAGCGCATCTAGCCACGCTCATCCAACGTGAGCTCACCATTCCGGTGCATAGAACAATCCTGTGGTCAGATTCCACGACAGTACTCGCCTGGATCAAATCGGATTCATGTAAATACAAAGTCTTCGTGGGAGTCAGAGTCACTGAGATTCAAGAGTTAACCGGAGAGTTGGCCGGAGAGGCAAACTGGCGCTATGTTGATACAAAACACAACCCAGCTGACGTCATCACCCGGGGAATGTCCCTAGATGACTTAACCCGTCGTAACATCTACAGTGACGGACCAGCATTCCTCAAGCTCCCGGAAGGAGATTGGCCCACGCCCACCCCGAGGGAAGCAAGTGACGAGGAGGCTGAGAATAAGAAACCTATGTTCTGTGGATTGAGCACTGTTGTCTCCGCAGACCCCAACATAGACGATTGCATTACCATAGAGAGTGCGCAGCAACGGACATTCCTGCGGCACCACCCAGAGATTCAGTCCCCCGCTGATATGTCAGCAGCTGACTACGAGGAAGCAGAACTGCTTCTACTGCAACGAGCCCAGAGAGACTCGTTCCCCGATGAACTAGACTGTCTACAGGGAGGAAAGCCCGTCCCATCAGACAGCAGATTGATTCATCTGGCCCCCGAGAGTGACACACATACCCTCATCAGAGTGGGTGGTCGCCTGCGGAGAGCCCCCAATTTACCGGATGACATTAAGTACCCGATCGTATTGAACAGCCGACACAAGGTCACAGAGCTGATTATAAAGAAATACGACGAGGATGTACACCACGCAGGAGCAGAGAGAGTCTTCGCGGAGATCAGACGTCGTTACTGGATACTTCAAGGAAGAGAGGCGGTGCGACGCTTCCAGCGAACCTGTCTAGACTGCCGAAAGTGGCGCGCGCAGCCCAGCATACCACGGATGGCTGACCTACCTCCATGTCGCCTCCGACTCGGCGACAAGCCATTCCACTCAACAGGCATGGACTGTTTTGGCCCGCTGCACATAAAGAAAGGAAGAGGCACCGAGAAGCGGTGGGGTATTGTATTCAAATGCATGACCACCAGAGCGATACATATCGAGCTCCTTCCGACCATGAGCACAGACTCATTCCTTATGGCCTTCCGAAGATTCACATCACGGAAAGGAAAACCGTCTACATTATTGTCCGATCACGGGACAAACTTCAAAGGCGGAGAAAGAGAACTGAGGGAGAGCTTCCAAGCTATGGGCCCAGAACTTAAGACCCACCTCGCTCCAGCCCAGATTGACTTCCAATTCAACCCCCCAAACGCACCCCACTTCGGTGGAACTTGGGAACGAGAAGTACGTTCTATAAAGACAGCCCTGTACGCAGTACTTGGGGCCCAGACTGTGGCGGAAGAAGTCCTAATGACAGTCCTCACGGAGATTGAGGGAGTATTGAACTCAAAGCCCCTCGGTTACGTCTCCAGTGATGTAGCAGATGTCGACCGAGTCACCCCCAACACCCTCCTGATGGGGCGGCTAGATCCCGCGTTACCCCAGACAATGTACCGGCCTGAAGAAGCGAACGGCCGACGAATGTGGAGGTACAGCCAAGTATTAGCCGACAAGTTTTGGAGCAGTTTCCTACTGCACTACCTACCGTCTCTACAGACCCACCAGAAGTGGGTAAAAGAGAGAGACAATTTGACGGAAGGAACAGTCGTCATGATTATTGACCAGTCACTGCCCAGAGCTATGTGGCCGGCTGGCCGCGTAAGCAAAGTGATCACCGGTGCCGATGGCAAGGTCCGAGCAGCTGAAGTACTCGTCCAAGGGCGCACTTACACCCGTCCTGTGGCGAGGCTCATAGAACTGCCCCGACTCCCAGACACAATCGATGATGACCATGACCCTATGACTTTGTGAGTTGACTGACCCTTACAGCGAACCCTTGAGTGGTAGACAGTGCGGTTAATCTGTCTCTGCTTAACTAATTAGGTTGGGACCAATTAGGGGGCGGCTGTTCTGAAGGATCAGATTAAACCGAATATATATATTTATTTATATATATATATTTAATTGTATTTGTATATCCCCTGATATCCCCTGATATCCCCTGTATATTCCTTGTACAATATGCATTGAATATCCCTTCTAGTCTACTGAACATCCCATAATAGTCTCCATTCTACCATTGGACGAGACCTTGGTGCCAGGTCGCCATACCCCTCAGACCAAGTTCAATCGTACCGCTCAACATGTATGGACAAGTCCTAGTTCCGCGTAGGAATATGTCTACCGCACCACTAATGGTACTATTTGTTCATAGTGCGTATATATACTGCGCTATTAAAGTAGAACTTTCTTTTAGTCCAGTTCCTTACCCTCCAACAGAGTGACAGACGCAAAAGCCTCCCCGCGAACCACGTGTGGGCAGTAAGGCCAATTCGGCCCAGTATCGGCATTGAGACATCGTGTATATTAATATTTGAATAGTCATATTTGGCACTATATCGTCGAGTTGGACGTATTCTATTAAGCTAATAATAGTCTATTCATATATAGTGCCTCGTGCGGTAAGAGTTCTATAGTAATCAGCACCCCCATCGTTTCGGGCATCAGCTGGACGCTTATCCAGGGTGGTTGACCCCACGTGAAGCTGCACCCGAGGAGCTCCAGGCCAAAGAGCGAGTGGACCTGTATATTGGATTATTCTACCGACGACGGCTAGCCTTCCCCGGCTTGGATTATGCTTTGAGTACTTTGATTATTCTATGGATAAAGGCCAACACTGCGGTGTGTTGGAAATACCCCCCCCGGAGAGGACGACAGGTGAGACGGCGCTCTGCACAGTGAGGTCGCCTCATGTCTCTCCGTCGTGGACCGGAGGACGCCGGCCACAGAGGGTCCAACTGCATTCATCTGTGGATCGAGGATCGTTGGGCACCGTGTCGCACAACTGTGGACTCTCCCAAGATACCCTCGGCCAGACGGGATCCAGCCAGTGACTCTCTAACCCCCCCCCCTCCAGCTGTCCTACAAGCAGTCGGAACCTTCCCCTAGTGTATCCAGCTATATAATCATTCAAGTATCATCGCTATTGTTCCCTAAATATTCCAGGTTGTATATTTGCTTCCTGCGCAATCAGAGATTGGACATTCGATATTGATCTACCTACGAATACTCATTTGCCATAAAAGTGCA
This sequence comes from Notolepis coatsorum, assembly GCF_963971535.1. NCBI lineage: Eukaryota > Metazoa > Chordata > Actinopteri > Aulopiformes > Paralepididae > Notolepis > Notolepis coatsorum. The sequence goes on along the minus strand of NC_140184.1, from coordinate 49,508,541 downwards.
TACTATTTCAAATCATAAATGTAATTAAGTGATCGTTGTACATACCCTTTGCTATGTATTAAAACTCAAACTTTCGATTTGGTACATTTGTGTTGGATCCGTTTATCAGGTGGGAGTGTTCAACATATTCATACCTAGTACTGGGTGGCCAGAGTCTAAAGTACAAGAGGTAGTGGTAGTAAGTATCATATCTAACCATACAGTCAGGGAATTGTACCCCTCAGTTACACACACTATTACACTATTACACACTATTACACTAACACACTAGCACACTATTACACTATTACACACTATTACACTATTACACTATTACACACTAGCACACTATTACACTATTACACTATTACACTAGCACACTAATACACTATTACACACTATTACACACTATTACACTAGCACACTATTACACACTATTACACTATTACACTATTACACACTATTACACTATTACACACTATTACACTATTACACACTATCACACTATTACACTATTACACTATTACACACTATTACACTATTACACACTATTACACACTATTACACAAAATTACACTATTACACTATTACACACTATTACACTATTACACACTATTACACTATTACACACTATTACACTATTACACTATTACACACTATTACACTATTACACACTAGCACACTATTACACTATTACACTAGCACACTATTACACTATTACACACTATTACACTATTACACTATTATACACTATTACACTATTACACACTATTACAGTATTACACTATTACACACTATTACACACTATTACACTATTACACAAAATGTGCACATTTTTGTTTTTCATTTTGGGATATGTTGGGGTACTTTGGGGTATTTTGGGGTACTGTGGGGTATTTTGGGGTATACTTTGGGGTACTTTGGGGTATTTTGGGGTATTTTGGGGTATTTTCTGGTATTTTCTGGTACTTTGGGGTATACTTTGGGGGTATTTTAGGGTATTTTGGGGTATTTTCTGGTATTTTCAGGTATTTTGGGGGTATACTTTGGGGTATTTTAGGGTATTTTGGGGTATTTTCTGGTATTTTCTGGTACTTTGGGGTATACACTATTACACTATTACACACTATTACACTATTACACACTACCACACTATTACACTATTACACACTATTACACTATTACACACTATTACACTATTACACTAGCACACTATTACACTATTACACACTATTACACTATTACACTATTACACACTAGCACACTATTACACTATTACACTATTACACTATTACACTAGCACACTATTACACTATTACACACTATTACACACTATTACACTAGCACACTATTACACACTATTACACTATTACACTATTACACACTATTACACTATTACACACTATTACACTATTACACACTGTAACTGAGGGGTACAATTCCCTGACTGTATTGATAAGTATGGTATCATTAAACCACTACCGCTTTATGTACTTTAATTACTGGCCATACAGTACATGATATATAAATATGATGAACACTTCCCACAATGAATCGGTTCCACACAAAGGTGTAATCAAGTATTTATTGCAGCAAAAGGTACATAATATACTTCTCTGTATTTTACTTTGGATGCGCTTATAAGGCAAAGGAAAGTGCGTAGGCAAATCAATAATGAATGTCCATTCTCTGGTTACGCAGGAGGTAATTATACAACCTGAATCTTAGGGAATTATATCTATGGTACACTAGTAATATATAGCGGGAGATACTGGAAGGGTCCCCCCGGTTGTAAGCCAGCAGGGGTAGAGGATCTGTCGGTAGTAGAGAGTCTGGTCAACGATGACTAAGGAGACTCCAAGTACAGGAGACGGTGCAATAGCCTCTTGATCCACAGACGAATACAGCTGTTCTCCGTAGACTGTAGCTCCACAGTGAAGAAAGCTAGCCGGCCTCAGGCTCTCTGAGGCGCGGACTCGACTTGGCTCCTCACAGGGTAAATCCAACACGTGTAGGCGTCGGCGATTCTCCGCTCCATAAATCACAGGACCAAAACAAATATAATCCAGCCGCAAAGGGCTATGTAGTCGTCGGGTAGATTAATCCAGTGTACATGTCCACACGGTTCTCGTCTAGGTCTCCTCGGGTGAAAGCGCCATGAAAGCAGCCCAGCCTGGATAAGCACTCTAGCTGGTACGAGGAAGCGTTGGTGATGCTGGTCACTGTAGAACTTTAGCCGCACGATACACTATACACAAATAGACTATTACTGACTTAATAGAAATATGTCGCACTTGACGGTATAGCGCCAAACTCTGACAATTCAGTTATTAATTCGCACGCGGTCTCAATGCTCTATTTTGGGGCCAAACAGGCCATACTTCACCGCACGGAGTATCGTGGGTGAGGCTTCAACTTATTGGGTAACTCTACTTCTGTATTCACCTGCGCCATATTTATATGCACGGCGAACAATCTAGTGCCAACCTCATTTCTGTCTCGTATCCCTGGGCAAGGCCGGGCATGCACAGACATGTCTTGACGGTGGCTTTGAACCTGACTCTGGAGGCACGGCTCTGGCGCCTGTGGACCGCTGTCCAATAGGAGAATGAAATATTATGGTCTGGTCTAGGCTAAAGGGATATTCCGTGTATATGTACAAGGAATATACAAGGGATATCAAACGATATACAAATACTATGCAATATATATCAATCAATAAATATATATATTCGGTTTAATCTGATCCTTTGTAACAGCCGCCTCCTAATTAGTCCCACCTAATTAGCTAAGCAGAGACAGATTAACCGCACTGTCCACTACTCAATGTCTGTTGTGAGGGGTCGGGCAGTTCACAAAGTCATGGGGTCATGGTCGTCATCGATAGTATCGGGGAGCCTTGGCAGTTCTATTAGCCTCGCCACGGGTCGGGTGTAGATCCGTCCTTGGACGAGCACTTCGGCTGCTCGGACCTTTCCGTCGGCACCGGTGATCACTTTGCTTACGCGGCCAGCCGGCCACATAGCTCGGGGTAGTGACTGGTCGATAATCATGACGACTGTTCCTTCTGTCAAATTGTCTCTCTCTTTCACCCATTTCTGGCGGGTCTGTAGAGACGGTAGATAGTGGAGTAGGAAGCTGTTCCAAAACTTGTCAGCCAATACTTGACTGTACCTCCACATTCTTCGGCCGTTCGCTTCTTCAGGCCTGTACATTGTCTGTGGTAGCGCGGGGTCCAGCCGCCCCATCAAGAGTGTGTTGGGGGTGACTGGGTCGACATCTGCTACATCACTTGAGACGTAACCGAGGGGCTTTGAGTTCAATACTCCCTCGATCTCCGTGAGGACTGTCATTAGGACTTCTTCCGCCACGGTCTGGGCCCCAAGCACGGCGTACAGGGCTGTCTTTATTGAACGTACTTCTCGTTCCCAAGTTCCACCGAAGTGAGGTGCGTTCGGGGGATTAAACTGGAAGTCAATCTGGGATGGAGCGAGGTGGGTCTTAAGTTCTGGGCCCATAGCTTGGAAGCTCTCTCTCAGCTCTCTTTCTCCGCCTTTGAAGTTTGTCCCGTGATCAGACAATAATATAGACGGTTTGCCTTTCCGCGATGTGAATCTTCGGAAGGCCATAAGGAATGAGTCTGTGCTCATGGTTGGAAGGAGTTCTATATGCATCGCTCGGGTGGTCATGCATTTGAATACAATACCCCACCGCTTCTCGGTTCCTCTTCCTTTCTTTATATACAGCGGGCCGAAACAGTCCATACCGGTGGAGTGAAAAGGCTTGTCGCCGAGTCGGAGGCGACAGGGAGGTAGGTCAGCCATCCGGGGTATACTGGGCTGCGCTCGCCACTTCCGACAGTCTAGACAGGTTCGCTGGAAGCGCCGCACTGCTTCTCTCCCTTGCAGTATCCAATAACGACGTCTGATCTCCGCGAAGACTCTCTCTGCCCCGGCGTGATGCACATTCTCGTCGTATTTCTTTATGATCAGCTCTGTGACCTTGTGTCGGCTGTTTAAGACTATCGGGTACTTGACGTCATCCGGTAAGTCTGGAGCTCTCCGCAGACGACCACCCACTCTGATGAGACCATGGGCGTCGCTCTCGGGGGCTAGGTGGAGCAGTCTGCTGTCTGATGGGACGGGCTTTGCTCCCTGTAGACAGTCTAGCTCATCGGGGAACGAGTCTCTCTGGGCTCGTTGTAGTAGAAGAAGTTCTGCTTCTTCGTAGTCAGCTGCTGTAATGTCAGTAGTGAGCTGAACCTCTGGGTGGTGCCACAGGAATGTCTTTAGCTGCGCACTCTCTAGGGTGAGGCAATCGTCTATGTCGGGGTCTGTGGAGACGAGTGTGTTCAATCCACAGAACATAGATTTCTTGTTTTCGGCCTCCTCTTTACTCGCTTCCCGTGGGGTGGGTGTAGGCCACTCTTCTTCTGGGAGCTTGAGGAACTCTGGCCCGTCACTGTATAGGTTGTGACGGGTGAGGTCATCCAGGGACATTCCCCGGGTGATGACGTCAGCTGGGTTGTGTTTTGTGTCCACATACCTCCAGCTTGCTACTTCTGTTAAATCTTGAATCTCTGTGACTCTGACTCCCACGAAGACCTTGTATCTGCACGAATCAGACCGGATCCATGTGAGTACTGTCGTGGAATCTGACCACAAGATTGTTCTTTGCACCGGAATGGTGAGTTCACGTTGGATTAACGTGGCGAGTTGCGCTCCTGCTAGGGCTGCGCAGAGCTCTAGACGCGGGATAGATTGTTGCTTTCGTGGGGCTATTCTTGAGCGAGCCAGGATGAAAGCAGTATGTATTTCTCCTCCCTCCTCTCGGGCACGCAAGTAGGCCACCGAACCGTAGGCTACTTCGGAGGCGTCGCTGAAGACGTGCAGGTCCATCTGGCACGTCTCCGGCCTCACTGTGGGTGGGAAGTAGCTGCGGCATATGTTGACACCTGGGAGTGAGCTGAGTTCCGTCTCCCACTCTCTCCATGTGGATGCAAGGTGTTCGGGTATGGGGTCGTCCCAGCCCTGGTCCTTGTCCCATAACTCTCTTACAATCATCTTTGCCCTGGTGGTGTAAGGTAGAATACATCCCAATGGGTCATATTGTCTGGCGAGTGTTCTGTATACACTCCGTCTGGTGGTCGGTAGTGCAGTCGACCTTCCCTGCTCCTTGGTCAGGGGTGTGTGTTTATAATGGAGCGAGTCTGTTTTGAAGCGCCAGACTAGTCCTAATGTCATTTCTTGGGCTTCTCCTGGGATGGTCGCCATCCAGGTCTCGCTGCTTGCTGCCTTGTCCTCTGGGGAGAGGCTGCGCAATACTTGCGGGTCGCTGCTGGCCCACTGCCTGAGATCAAAGCCGCCTTTGATCAGGGAGGCGCGGAGCTTGAGTAGAAGGGCCTCGGCTTCTTCTGGCGTCGAGACGCTTTGCAGACAGTTGTCCACGTAGAAACTATTTCCTACACTTTGTCGGACCTCTTCATCAGCTGCTGGGTCCTCTGCGACGTGTTTTTGCAGTGCAAACGTAGCACAGCATGGGCTGCATGTGGTTCTGAAAGGGAGGACTTCCCATTGATAGATGGCTGGTTGCTCATCCCCGATCCTCTCTCTCCATAGGAACCGCAGCAGGGGCTTGTCCTCCTCCACTAGTCTCACCTGCAGGAACATCCCTTTGATGTCGCCGCTGATGGCCACTTTGTCTTGGCGGAAACGTAGTAACACGCCTAGTAGAGAGGGGCCGAGTGTTGGGCCGGGCAAGAGCTCTTTATTCAGATTTTGTGATCCGATCTGGTAGCTGCAGTTGAACACAATACGATCCTTGCCGTTGTGGTGGACTTTGTGGTGCGGCATGTACCATGATTCGGTCGTCTGATCGGCCTCTTTAATGTCAATTTTCTTTATGTGTCCCGCTGTGATTAGCTTGTTAATCTCAGCGCGGTACACAGTCTCTTGAGCGGGGTCTCTGGCTAGGCGCCGCTCTGTGTTCAATAGATACCGCTCCGTCGCTTCTTTTTGGGGCGTGGAAGGTAGGCATACCCTCTCGCCTCAGGAGTGGAGTTGCGTATCTCATCACTCCGTTGACTTTGACTCTCTTTGTCCCCTGCTCGAGGAGGGCTATAGCGTAGATGTCTTCCTTGGAACGAATGTCTTTCTTTTCGTTCTTAAAGGGCATTGTCTCTAGTGTCCATAGCCTCTCGACATGCTGTAGGAGGGTGGTGTCTTCTTCTGTCACTCTGGAGTGGAGGCAGTTAGTGGCTGCTGTTCGGTTAAGAGACTTAGCGAGGGGGCCTTGTAATGTCCATCCTAGGCGGGTCTCGACTGCTGCAGGACAGCCTCTGGGCCCTGTGTGGACAATATTAATACCACTATATTAATATTACACTAGTTACCCTCCGGCTCGAAGGACCAATTGTAACTGAGGGGTACAATTCCCTGACTGTATTGATAAGTATGGTATCATTAAACCACTACCGCTTTATGTACTTTAATTACTGGCCATACAGTACATGATATATAAATATGATGAACACTTCCCACAATGAATCGGTTCCACACAAAGGTGTAATCAAGTATTTATTGCAGCAAAAGGTACATAATATACTTCTCTGTATTTTACTTTGGATGCGCTTATAAGGCAAAGGAAAGTGCGTAGGCAAATCAATAATGAATGTCCATTCTCTGGTTACGCAGGAGGTAATTATACAACCTGAATCTTAGGGAATTATATCTATGGTACACTAGTAATATATAGCGGGAGATACTGGAAGGGTCCCCCCGGTTGTAAGCCAGCAGGGGTAGAGGATCTGTCGGTAGTAGAGAGTCTGGTCAACGATGACTAAGGAGACTCCAAGTACAGGAGATGGTGCAATAGCCTCTTGATCCACAGACGAATACAGCTGTTCTCCGTAGACTGTAGCTCCACAGTGAAGAAAGCTAGCCGGCCTCAGGCTCTCTGAGGCGCGGACTCGACTTGGCTCCTCACAGGGTAAATCCAACACGTGTAGGCGTCGGCGATTCTCCGCTCCATAAATCACAGGACCAAAACAAATATAATCCAGCCGCAAAGGGCTATGTAGTCGTCGGGTAGATTAATCCAGTGTACATGTCCACACGGTTCTCGTCTAGGTCTCCTCGGGTGAAAGCGCCATGAAAGCAGCCCAGCCTGGATAAGCACTCTAGCTGGTACGAGGAAGCGTTGGTGATGCTGGTCACTGTAGAACTTTAGCCGCACGATACACTATACACAAATAGACTATTACTGACTTAATAGAAATATGTCGCACTCGACGGTATAGCGCCAAACTCTGACAATTCAGTTATTAATTCGCACGCGGTCTCAATGCTCTATTTTGGGGCCAAACAGGCCATACTTCACCGCACGGAGTATCGTGGGTGAGGCTTCAACTTATTGGGTAACTCTACTTCTGTATTCACCTGCGCCATATTTATATGCACGGCGAACAATCTAGTGCCAACCTCATTTCTGTCTCGTATCCCTGGGCAAGGCCGGGCATGCACAGACATGTCTTGACGGTGGCTTTGAACCTGACTCTGGAGGCACGGCTCTGGCGCCTGTGGACCGCTGTCCAATAGGAGAATGAAATATTATGGTCTGGTCTAGGCTAAAGGGATATTCCGTGTATATGTACAAGGAATATACAAGGGATATCAAACGATATACAAATACTATGCAATATATATCAATCAATAAATATATATATTCGGTTTAATCCGATCCTTTGTAACACACACTATCACACTATTACACACTATTACACTATTACACACTATTACACACTATTACACAAAATTACACTATTACACTATTACACACTATTACACTATTACACACTATTACACACTATTACACTATTACACACTATTACACTATTACACACTATTACACTATTACACTATTACACACTAGCACACTATTACACTATTACACTAGCACACTATTACACTATTACACACTATTACACTATTACACTATTATACACTATTACACTATTACACACTATTACACACTATTACAGTATTACACTATTACACACTATTACACACTATTACACACTATTACACACTATTACACAAAATGTGCACATTTTTGTTTTTTATTTTGGGATATGTTGGGGTACTTTGGGGTATTTTGGGGTACTGTGGGGTATTTTGGGGTATACTTTGGGGTACTTTGGGGTATTTTGGGGTATTTTGGGGTATTTTCTGGTACTTTGGGGTATACTTTGGGGTATTTTATGGTATTTTGGGGTATTTTCTGGTATTTTCTGGTACTTTGGGGTATACTTTGGGGTATTTTAGGGTATTTTGGGGTATTTTCTGGTATTTTCTGGTATTTTGGGGGTATACTTTGTGGTATTTTAGGGTATTTTGGGGGTATTTTCTGGTATTTTCTGGTACTTTGGGGTATACTTTGGGGTATTTTGGGGTATTTTGGCGTATTTTCTGGTATTTTCTGGTATTTTGGGGTATACTTTGGGGTATTTTAGGGTATTTTGGGGTATTTTCTGGTATTTTCTGGTACTTTGGGGTATACTTTGGGGTATTTTGGGGGGTATTTTCTGGTATTTTCTGGTATTTTGGGGTATACTTTGGGGTATTTTAGGGTATTTTAGGGTATTTTCTGGTACTTTCGGGTATATTTTGGGGTATTTTGGGGTATTTTCTGGTATTTTGGGGTATACTTTGGGGTATTTGAGGGTATTTTGGGGTATTTCCTGGTACTTTGGGGTATTTTGGGGTATTTTCTGGTATTTTCTGGTATTTTGGGGTATACTTTGGGGTATTTTGGGGTATTTTCTGGTATTTTCTGGTACTTTGGGGTATACTTTGGGGTATTTTCTGGTATTTTCTGGTATTTTGGGGTATTTTAGGGTATTTTGGGGTATTTTCTGGTATTTTCGGGTACTTTGGGGTATACTTTGGGGTATTTTGGGGTATTTTCTGGTATTTTCTGGTATTTTGGGGTATACTTTGGGGTATTTTAGGGTATTTTGGGGTATTTTCTGGTACTTTGGGGTATCTTGGGGTATTTTCTGGTATTTTCTGGTATTTTGGGGTATACTTTGGGGCTTAGATGACTCAAATAGCCTATTTTGATTGGATAATAGAATAAAAAGATAATTTTTTTTTATTCGTACATGGAATTACCACAGTCCAATAGTACATATTCATATAATTCACAAAAAATACCATTTTTGAAGAAAATAATTAATTCACCGGATTTTTTTACAGAGGAAAACATTTCTAATAAAAAAAAAATAATAATAAAAAGAATTAAATAAAAAAAAAAATATATATATATGTAAATTAATAATAATTATGAATTATGAGTGAATTTGTGTTTCACGTGCTGTCATGGAATAACCGCCACTGTCGCAGTGTTATCCTATCAACCTAGGTACAAGGACGTACTCACTCTTGCTGCTCTGTCATTGTTTGCCTGCCTTGCTCTAACCTCTGTTCTCCCTATGCCCAGGACCATCACTCCCAGCTTGCGCCATCTCCTGATACGCCGCCTGCTCGGACGTCGCTTTCGTTAGGCTATGCCAGATTTTTTATATATCAATACTTTTTTAACTATTATAAGGAAACTAAAGATATACCTTGTCATAGTGGTGTACTTTAGAATCCTACAAGAGTGTGCACTATTTTGTGGAACAGCTTTGAGACGACCGTGCCTGGACGCTTTCAATAAAAAAGGCTCCACCTCTTCTTGCCACTCAAATCCATCGGTTGTGGGACTCTTTCATCTGCAAGTTCTACAT
>NC_140184.1:49463775-49491275 GCF_963971535.1 Notolepis coatsorum | reverse complement strand
TATTATAAATAAATTATAATACAAGTGCAAACAGTATTCGTAACATTTGTAAACATAGGATTTGGTGACATTTCAATCCTACTAAATAATAAACAATGTTCATTTGACACTTGTTACATTCACCCCTCCTGAAATTCACCAACATCCTGTTAGCAGGGCAAGGAGGAAAAAATATAGATAATCTACCACTGACCTAGACCTGGCACAAGAGAAAAGAAGGACCTAGCCCTCCAGTCGACTTAAAAGTCACCCCCCCCCCCCCCATAAGAGGTTCAGAGAATAAAAAAAATTCTCAGATCTCAAAATTCCCTTAGATTAATGACACCTGATACGCCACACAACTCATGGCCCTCAAAGCTGTCTGATAGACAACCAATCAACTCAGCAAAACAAGAGAGAAAAAAAACTGGCTTGGTGAACCCTAACCTCCACCACAACTCAACCCCACCCCCCTCAGAAATGGCATCTGAACCATATATTCTATTAACCTGTTCACTGATCTCACTACTCTCCCTGTACAGTACGTGTCCTAACCTGACCATCACTCCCTGCATGAGGGTGTAAATCAGTACGAACTACAACATCCATATCAGGTGAGTGTGAAGCCTCTGCGTCTGAATCAGTGTGAGCTGTGACAACCACATCAGGTGAGTGTGAAGCCTCTGCGTCTGAATCAGTGTAAGCTGTGACAACCATATCAGGTGAGTGTGATGCCTCTGTGTGCTGTGCCTGTGTGTCGGGTGTACATTGAGCAGTGGCCCCTGCAGGACTGGCTACTAGACTAAACTGATCAAACCCATCTGTTACAGCCAACACAGATTCAAGAGAGTCTGTAAATGATGAGACCACAGGCCCCTCTACCTCCACAGAGTCTGTCAGGTCATGTGCAACACTGCCCTTAGACCAAACTCCAGATACAGGATCCATACCATCACCACTATCACAGTCCTCCTCATCGGACTCTCCATCGTCAAATGCCTGATCAATTGCACTGGCATTCTCACCCTGCTCTAGCTCAGGAAAAGGCAAGAAGTTGACCTCCAGCAATCGGTTCCTGGGCACTACCCTTGTGCGCCCCCCTATATCCTGAATCTTGTAGACATGGATACTGGGGTTGACACCAACAACCGTATACACCCCATCCTCCCATTTGTCAGCCAACTTCCTTTTCCCCCGCTCTCCCTGATTTGCTACCAGAACATGATCCCCCACAGACAGGTAAGTACCCTTGACACGCTTGTTGTACTGTTGGGTCTGGTGCTGTTGCTCAACGGTGGAGTGCTTCTGAGCGATCTCCATAGCACTCTTCAGACAAGAAAGCAGAGAGCCAGCATAAGACTTGTAGTCAACAACTCCAGCGTCATTCAAGACCTGCCTGAACATAACATCCACTGGTAGTCTCGGGACGCGGCCAAACATTCAAAAGAAAGGCACATAACCCGTGGTCTCATGAACAGTGGCATTGTAAGCGAACGTGAGTGTCTGGACCTGTTGCGGCCACTGGTGCTTCTTCTGAAGCGGAAGGGAGTGGAGCATGTTACCTAGAGTGCGGTTAAAGCGCTCTGTCCTACCATTACCCATGGGATGATAGGCCGTTGTGTGGGATTTGGCCACTCCCGCAAACCTGAGGAGCTCAGCAATCAAGTTGCTCTCAAAGTTTGCGCCCTGATCAGCGTGTATTCTCTCTGGGAACCCATAAACACAAAACACGTTGTCCCAGAGCTTTCTGGCAACTTGCTTCGCTGTCTGATTAGCTCATGGGAACGCGTGCGCCAGCTTGGTGAAATGGTCAGTCACCACTAAAACTAAAACGACCAGAAATCCATGCACACTAATTGCATCGGCACGGAGCTCTTGATACTTTCAAGGGGCGCACAAGCAGCAGTTTCCGGGGACTTCCCATACACACATCTTTGACAGCATCTGACATATGTCCTGACATCCCTCTCGATATCAGGCCAATATAAGCGTTGCCTGGCAAGAGAAAGAGTGCGATCCTGGCCCTGATGACCTGCCAGATCATGGATGCCAGATAATGCTTTGTCCTTCAGACTCAGAGGCAGCACATACTGAGTTATCCTCTGCTTGGACACTTGGTCCCTCGTCACTCGGTACAGGACACCATCACAGACCTCCAGCTTGTCCCACTGTTTCAACAGCCTGAGAACCTTCTGGTCAGCGCCGTACCTCTCCCGTCTAGATGGTCGCTTCCGAACAGCGACAAAGGGTAACACCCTAGAGATGCAGGGGTCCCGCTCCTGGCTTAACCTAACTCCTCAGCTGAGAACATCGGTAAAGTATCCTGGCCCTCTGACAGATGCTGGATGTTCTGGACTAAACCTAGCGGTCTGGACTCTGCAGCACCAATCCAGTCACATTTAGACTGACAAAGGGCTCTTATCTCAGTTTTTTCACAAGCCATCCTGAATCATGAGCTACTCACCGTCTGGGACTGACAACTGACCCTGAAAACATCCTGCACAGAGTCCCCCTCAACTGCCTTTGCTTCCTCCACAAGAGCCAGGTACGGCTCCCTCAATAACCTCTGACTAACATGCTTAGCGAAAGGGTCACGACTCAAAGCGTCTGCTACCACATTCTTCTTCCCTGGCAAGTGTTTGAGATCAAAATCGAAAGACACAAGTTTAGACACCCAGCGGATCTCACATGCGTCAAGCTTTGGCTTCGTAAGCAGATATGTCAGCGGGTTATTATCCGTCCAAACTGTGAATCTCTGACCCTTTAGCCAATCGCTGAACTTCTCACATATGCTCCATTTCAGGACCATGAACTCCAGTCTATAAGCTGGATACTTACGCTGTGAGGCACTGAGGGTCTTGCTTGCAAAAGCGACAGGCCTGGCCTTGGACTCACCTCGAGGCACCTGCAACAGCACAGCACCAAGTCCATCCAATGACGCATCAACTGAGAGGACAAAAGGGTCCTCAAAATCTGGATGGGCGAGCACAACACACTCCAGTAACATAGTCTTCAGCTTATCGAGAGCTTCCCCACATTCCGCTGTCCAGTCGGCAGGAGTGAGTCTACGAAAGCTGCCATGTGGTTTCTTGTCCTTATTGGACCTCCCCCTCCTCTTTTGTCCAGCCGTAAGGGCGAACAATGGCTTCGCAACAGCAGAGCAGTTTGGGAGGAAATGCTGGTAGTAAAATACCATGCCGAGAGATGACTTGATCCTACGGACAGAGGGTGTGCACCCATCAACCTCCATGAGATCCTGTCATGTTTGAGATAACCTCCACCTTAGAAGGATCAACAGACACGCCCCCACCACCGACCACATGGCCCAAGAACCTAACTTGCTGCTGCAGCAGATGGCACTTCTTGGGAGCCAGTTTCAAGTTGTTCTCTCTCAACCTCTGAAACACGGTGTGGAGCCTAGACAGGGCCTCATCTTCTGATGGCGCGAAAACCAGGAGATCGTCAAGATAACACAACAGCTTTGTAAAGTCCATGTCTCCGAAGATTCCAGTCATCATTCTCATAAAGGCTGCAGGACTATTACATAGACCATGTGGCATGCGATTGTACTCATGCAACCCGAGGTTGTGAAAGCCGTGTACTTCTTGTCATACTCATGCATTGGAATGTTGAAGAAGCCAGAGGTGAGATCCATCGTACTAAAGAGGCAATTGCCCCCAAGAGCAGCAAGACAATCAGACTGGTGTGGCAAGGGGTGAGCGTCTTTCAAGGTGCACGCATTCAACCATCTGAAATCAGTGCAGATGCGAACCCCCCCGTCCTTTTTCCAGACCATCACAAGTGGTGAAGCGTACTCACTCGAGGACTTTCTGATAATCCCTTTTTCCTCCATATCAGTGAGAACCTGTCGCAGCTTCTGATAGTGACCCGTGGGAACCCTCCTGTAGGGCAAGCGAAAGGGGCGCTCATCCACAAGACGGATGCGATGCGTGTATCCCTTGACCTCACCACAGTCCAACAAGTCCTTGGAGAAGATGTTGTGATATTCAGTTATCAGCTGCACAAGCTGGGACTTGCAGGCTTCACTGACCTGGCAAGAACTGATGTCAATGTCACAGAGGCCGAGCTCTGTCAAACTCCTAGCCGGCTGGGCCGGAGGACCGGCACAACCTGGGGCGTCGGGCTCTCTCCTTTCCGAAACTGACTGCAGTCCCTGGAAAGCATCTAAGTCCTCAATCGCAGGGAGTCTGCCCCAGACTAAGTGCTTGTGTCTCGGTAGGAGCGTCACAGCCTGGGTGAGCTTTACGGTGCCGATTCTCTCAGGAACTGTACCACCTCTCCAGCGCTCCACGTTCGTAAACATGGACAGAAACTGCTCGACTTCCGGACTCGACTGAGGCTCCGGTCTCGATGCAAGATCCCAGTACTCACTACCACCCTTCAGGACGTGAGTGACATGTTTAAGGACATTCGTGCCAACTATCAGGTCATCATGTTGACCGGGCACGACTAAAGTGGGTACAGTAAAGGAGACACCATAAAGCTGCATGTTCAAATCATAAAAACCATCAGGCCTCGTCTCCAGACCACCACAGCCAATCAAAACAATATTCAATTCAGGCTGCTGCTTCCCGGGTAAAACACCCCCAGAGCGGAGCTTCTCTACTGCATTTTTACTGATACTGCACGACATAGAGCCAGTATCCAACATGCCTTTAAGCTGAACACTCTGGTTGACAAGGACCGAAGCATAAAACAGGTCACTGAAAGCTTGAGTCTTTTGAGTTGCTTGAATGACCGTACGAGAACCCTTAGGTGCTTTGGCACACTTGTCTTCATACAAGTGAGCAAGGTCAGAGACATCAGTGAGGGATTCATCCATACCACCCACACCACCCCTCTCTAGGTGTGAGTTTATTGTTTTAAAGGACAAGACTGATCACCAGTGCTGTCACTGGGCGGAGTTTGCCGCTGGTTGTGGTGCTGAGGACAATCCCTTTTCCAATGCCCGGGAGACAAACATCCTAGACATCTGTTCTCCCCTCTGCAGTGGGAAAGTGTGGAATGGTCAGGAGAATTACAAACTCGGCACAACCGGCGCTGTATGTCAGGCACCCGAGCTGTGACACTAGCTGGCACTTGAGTCTGCACTGTGACTAGGCGGTCTAATAAACCCACTAGACTCCTCATGTAGTCATGGTCACCTCCGGAACCATCTGGAGGTGCTGGGAACGGTGCCGGAGACACCGACGCGGTTGCACTCAACACTGCCGCGTCACTGACTAGAGGCAAATGACACTGGGAATGGACCCTGCGCTCTACCGTACCTAGTTCAAACTGTCCACCTGCAGCAGTTTGAGACTTCCTGTCCTGCATGTGCTCATCAAGCCTCTCCTGGATCTCGCAAGCAGACCATTGCCTAGCAGACTTGAACTTGAAAACATTAGCGAGGGACTGATCGGGGCAGTGTTTAATAAACATCATGCTAACCTTGTGACTCGGGTCCTCAATGCTACGGCCCTGCCTTCTCAAGCATTCATCAGCCACCTCCGCTGTCCTATTTAGCCTGATCCAAAACTCCATAGCATCCTCGCCTGACTTTTGTAGCATGCTATAAAAGTCCGCTAGGGGCATGCTTGAGTATGAGAGTTCACTAAAATGTTGTTTTAGTATGTCAAAAATCATGTGAGGGTATCTTGTGTGGTCAATAGACTTGTTGTTACGCAGCTTTATCCTCACCACATCCCCTGCTTTACCCATGAGCTTAGATAGAATCTCCTGTGACTGCTCACTAACTGGAGTGGCTTGTTTCCTCAAGTACGTGGTAATCAAATTCTCCCACTCATGAACCGTGAATTTGTCTGAATTATCACCCCTGAATATAGGGGGCTCTCTGGCGTCTGAGTGCACGACTACTCTGTGTGGTACTGTTACCTCTGAGGGATGCTCAGGAGACCTAATACTGTATGTGCTCCTGCTAGACTGCAGCTTAGCTGTGATGGACTCACCGATCTTCTCTGCCAGCTGTGTGATGAGTGCACTTAACTCTGGCTGTTCACCTGTTAGCCGCTCACTAACTGGTCATAGACTTGGCCTGGCACGGTCTACTTACCTTGTGGAGGTAAGCTGTGGAGTGTCAAATGTGACTGAATCTCTAGGTCCTGGTGCTTCTGTCTCTGAGAATCGATTGTAAAATCCCCCTCCCACACCCAACTCTACATCCACAACCACATCTGTATTTTCACCCCCACCCCCACCTAAGTATGTCCCACCCTCTGCCATGGTTCTACTTCTCACACACAGGCTTAATATAACAAAACATTTAAATAACCTGTGACACTAAATAAAAAGTAGCAAAAAACGAAATAGGAATGAAATAATTACATATGATAAGAGATTGACCAATCAGATCAATAACACATTATATATTATATACAAGCACATTCACTGGCAACATCATTTACATTACTTTTTTTTCTTCTTATTCTTTCTTCTATTTTTTACAATATAATTGTCCTTGTACATCATTTAATTGTCCTTGTCCACAATTTAATTGTCCTTGTCCACAAGAGACAAAACAGTGGACTGTCCACCGAACTCCAGGGTCATTCACTGTCTACTGACATACCTGAATGCAGTCCATGGGAACACCTGTGGACCTTTTTGATGATGAGAGCAATTGATGACGATGCACTGCAGCCTGCAGCCTCCCTGGCGAACCATCTGTTGTCGTTCTTTTTTTTCTTGCATCCGGGTCAAAAGTAGAGATGTTCCGATACCATTTTTTCCTTTCCGATCCGATTCCGATACCTAAGCTTTGGGTATCGGCCGATACCGATACTTATCCGATACCAATGCATACATTAAAATTTTTTAAAAATATTATATAAATTATAAAACGTTTTTTTTTTTTAATACAGCTACTGTTTTATATATACTGTTTTTTAGTAATAACTATAAAGTAATGGTATTTATTCAACAACAGGTGATTGTATAGATTAGTATTAGTATCAGTAATTGAAAACTATCTCAATGAGTTCACCCACGGAAAGGTTGTTGGCACATTAGTTCCACACGGACATTATTCGTTGCTGCACTTGCTTCCACAAGAAGGCTCCGTTTAGTACCAGAGGCTCTGTTGTTGTGATTTTTGCACAATAAATATTCAACATTCTCTTTTGAGACTCCGCCTCAGACTCTTATCATTTGGCACTAAAAAGCTAAACATTGTCGCCGATATGGCTGTCCGCAACATGTCATTAATTGTGTACGCGACGTGCAATTGTGCAATGACAACGTTACCGTGAGCTATGTTAGCTAGCATGAGCTACCGCTATATGGAAAGACTGTAACGTTACTGCCGGTGACATTGTGATTTAACTTGGAATACTCCTTTGCCAACTTGCTGTACTTTGCTTGCAGATCTGCAGCCATTATTGCTGGATTATGTGAATAGCCCCAACTTTAGCCAAGGTAACGTCAAAGCTAGCTTTCGGTTAGCTGTTCAATGCTAATAACACCAGCCACCAAGCGAACTCATCAGAGCTCCCAGTCAACAGCGCTGTCGGGACAATGGCATTTTAAGAAAGTATCTGCTCTGCTGTTAATGGCAATTGACACTTTAATTCACGGTCGATTAAGCACACGTTTGTTTTATAATGCTCACCCAGTGAAGTATGAGTATATAAAGTATCTACAGAGCCCAACGTCCGCAGTGTTGTTGATAAATTACGTCATGGTATCGGAGCGCAACATTAGAGGGTACTCGCCGATACCGATACCAGCATTTTAGGCAGTATCGGCGGCATTTCCGATACTGGTATCGGTATCGGAACAACTCTAGTCAAAAGGCACCACTGTAACGGTTGTCTTCTATGTGTTAGGCTGGCTAACACCCGTTCTACTGCATTGTGTTCTTGGGGCCCCTTGGGCGTGACGTGGTGTATCACAGTAACAGAGGAGATGTTCGGTTGTTGGCATGAAACAGCCATTTATTTTGGGTTCTCCACCCGTACAAAATAGTTGGCAAGAATACAACATGAAGAATATCGTCACCGTACAATTCCCACTTCTGTCGACATTAGTCAAGTCTTTCAGTATGGGCGCTTGGCGCGGACTCAATGCTTACGTCACTACATGAACCGCATGGCCTAGCTACATTTCACACAATGCATGAAACGTGAATGACTTGAATTACAACCAAATATAATAATGAATTGACATTTTAGAAATACACATACCTCACAAACCAGAACAGTGAAACTCTAACAGCACGCTATCTAAATGAACCGGAAGGCAAAGCTCTTGACCGTGAACTTTCTTAAAGTGACGGTTCATATAAAAGTGTCTTTGGTATAAATTATAATACAAGTGCAAACAGTATTCGTAACATTTGTAAACATAGGATTTGGTGACATTTCAATTCTACTAAATAATAAACAATGTTCATTTGACACTTGTTACATGAGTAATATTTTGTTGGGAATATAACGGAAATACTGGCCTCTGGAAAGACAAGCAGACAGGAAACAAAGGGGAGGAGGTGACGTAGCCATCGTGAAAAAATCACCAAAACAGTTTAGACTCATGCGGTCTGATGCTGGTACTGAGCCAGAGGTAAAATGATACCTGTGTTATTCTTTAAGGCAGGTCAGTGAAGCTACATTTACCATCATGAATGTAAGCCAACCTTTAGTGCTTTATTAGAAGCCTTCATCACCCTGTCCCCACACACACACACACACACACACACACACACACACACACACACACACACACACACACACACACACACACACACACACACACACACACACACACACACACACACACACACACACACACACACACACACACACACACACACACACACACACACACACACACACACACACACACACACACACACACACACACACACACACACACACACAGGTGCATATTGATAATCCTACATGTTAAAGACAAATGTGCAGAAATGACTGTTGTCATTTATTGGTTTACCACCCCCCCCCCCCCCCCCCCACAGCTACAGGCGATCATACTTCATTGTTTTATAGTTCTCAAATAAAAACATGAATCATGTAACTTTCCTAAGTGCAACATCTAATAAGAGCAGAGTGACTGTTTCTGCCTGCGTCTGCACTCTGTGTACTGCTGTGTGTGAGAGGAACAGAGAGAAACATGGAAGAGAGAGAACTTGTGGTGTGTATGTACTGTATGTGTGTGTGTGTGTGTGTGTGTGTGTGTGTGTGTGTGTGTGTGTGTGTGTGTGTGTGTGTGTGTGTGTGTGTGTGTGTGTGTGTGTGTGTGTGTGTGTGCATGTATGTGTCTGTGTGTGTGTGTGTGTGTGTGCGAGAGAGCATGTGTGTATGTTTTTGCCTGCGTGTGCACTGGTGCTCATCACTAGATGTTGGCTGATTAAAGTGCTTCCCTGTGATACAGGATAGAGGACAGAGAGGGGGAGAGAGAGACTGAAGGCATTAACAACACCATATCTATCAAGAGATGCGGACCATAGGTCTCTTTTAATCCGTCATACTGACCACATGACAACATTTGTCTACATGTCAATATGCCATGCTTACAAGATGTACGTTACTTGAAATTGCACGACACCTTTTATGGCGTCTCGTTTTCTGACAAGAAACACAATTAGGCTTAAATTTAAAGGGACATTTTTAAAGAGACGCTCCACCAATTTATATTTATTGTTATATGTTTTGGTTTTTAAGATTCTTAAGACCCAGGAGAGATACAAGCTATCCACCATAGACAGTATATTCACCATGCGGTGCGTCAGCAAGGCACACAGGATAAAGATCCCAGCCAACCAAACCACAAACAGTTTAACTTCATGCCGTCTGGCAGATGGTACCGCAGTTTCAGGTCTACTTCCAAAAAAACTGCTACAGTACTACACACCACACTTACACACACACTGCTGCTAATTACACTGTTGAAATGTTTTTTGTTTGTATTGTATAGTTTGTATAGATAGTTAGTGTGGGTGACCTGGCGAATCCAGGTTGCCACCCACACTATAGAAATCTATACTATTTTTATTATTATTATTATTCCACCGATTTTGCAAACACTACTCTTGCCAGAGCGTTCGCGCCCCATACACATGAAAGGTATCAAAACGACCGGCTTGCCTATGGCAACATCGCTATTCAAACTCGGAAAGTTTCACCGCACCGTTTGGCTACGAATCGACTTTAAACAGGAACATTTCTGTCCCATTGGAAATGCATTGCAAGTTAGAGTGCGGCAGCTGAAATAATCTTTTTTCCACTACCTTGGGTAAATTGCGAGAGTGATCTCAATTTTGGACGTAGAAAAAAAAAACACATCAAAACGATGACACGGCTGTCAGCTCGCTCACAAAAGAAAAATAAATGGAATTGGACATTTCTATCTCAACTGATGACCATTTGTTTGACATCAATGTAATCCCACTCTAGAAATGCAATGATTTTTGAGCTTTTTTCCCCTTCTGTTCCGATCGCCACCGAGGCCACAATTGTCGAAGGAATGCCACAATATCGCACACAACCCTTCGCCTACTCGTTGAAGTGCTCATGTGCGCGTCACAACGCTTCATCTCTTATAGTTTGCTTTTAATCATCGTGACAATGCAGTCATGCATCTGCCCCCATTGGAATACATTCAAAGTGAAAGTGCAAGTCATTCGTGATTGCATCACCTGTGTGGCTCATGGCTCATGATTGGTTCAGCCTAACAGCTGTGAGGCTCATGGCTCATGGCTCAGCTGCCCTGCCAATGACCTCATCGACTTAACCCTTCATTGCCCCTCTGTGTAGCAGTACTGAATTGCTTGACAGTGCCCTCTGTCTTGCGGGTTGTGTCATTGTACTCAGTAGGGATATCCTCTTTCATTGGTCGATGTTGACCACCTTTCATTGGTCGATGTTGACCACTCCCCCGATCCTTAGACCACACCCCCTTAGGCCACACCCCTCAGTGTATCTCTTGAACCGTTTGTCGTAGAGACTTGCGGGTTGTTCCATTGTACTCTGTAGGGATATCCTCTTTCATTGGTCGATGTTGACCACTCCCCCGATCATTAGACCACGCCCCCTTAGGCCACACCCCCTTAGTCCAGAACAATTTCAAAAACTCGGAAAAGTCCGAAAAATTTCAAAAAGTCGGAAAAGTCAAAAAAAAATCTAAAACTCGGAAAAGTCAGAATTTTTTTTAAAACTCAGAAAAGTCTGAAACATTTCAAAAATTCGGAAAAGTCAGAACATTTTTAAAAACTCGGAAAACTCGGAAAAGTCAGAAAAATCCAAAAAATCCAAAAAATTTCTAAAACTCTGAAAAGTCAGAAAAATTTCTAAAACTCGTAAAAATCTGATTTTTTTTGTATGATGTAAAATGCTTTTATTTCAATGTGCTGTTTTCAAGGTTTTAAATGTGCTTGAATTGTGTATAAAGTTAAAGACTCGAATTTGGACTATTTGTGTCTGTCAGAGACCTGGCTACATAAAAATTCTCCAAATGCAGCACTAAGCATCCCCGGCTACAATATTTACAGGAGGGATAGACCTAAAGGAAGAGGCGGAGGCATAATGTGTTATGTCCGAGACAACATCAGCTGTAGACAAATTGAGTGGCGATGTGATAATGAACTTGAGTGAACTGTTGAGGCTGATGAATACTGTCTCACCTGATGTCTATGTCAGAGGAGAAAGGTTGACAGTTGTATCCGAATATAGATACCTTGGGATAAAAATGGACTCCAATCTTACATTTAAAAAACAAATCAAATCGGTAGTAAACAATGCAAAGTTTCACTTATCAAACTTCCGTCACATCAGAAACTCTCTGTCAACAAAAGCAGCAGCACTGTATTTTAATGCCATTATTATGTCACACTTAACATACTGTCTGACTAGCTGGACACAAGCCTCCTGTACAACACTACAATCTGTACAGGTAGTTTACCATCAGGCTGTGAAAGTTCTGGACAGGAAAACAAACAGCCACCACCATTGTTATAGCATAGCAAACCAGAACCTACTGAGCTGGGACAATCTCGTCAAATTCAAAGATGCCTGCCTTACCTATAAAATCCTACATGGCCTGGCTCCTCCCCCCTCTGTACTTTCATAAAACAGAAAGCATCTGCTGACAGATATACCAGTTCTGTAGTCAGAGGGGACTGTGTAATCCCAAACAGGAGGTCTGCTTTTAGTCAGACAGCCTTTTACGTGAGAGCAGCCCACACCTGGAACAGTCTGCCAACACGGCTATGTTATTGTACTATGTTTTAACTACGATACATTTGACAGAAAGAAAAGGTCACATATATAGTTACCGCAGTAGTTTATTTATATACGTACTACTACAGCATGTCCTGGGTCATTCTTAATACTGTGCTTGGGTATAATAATGCAATCATGTGCAGAAAGCATTCTATTAAAAGTTAAGAGAATGGCAATAATTGTTGTTTTGCTCTTCCTTCCTACACACTCCTTTACTGTACAAATAAATATACAGCAGCTACACATTTATAAACATGTACATACACAACCCACATCAATTCATTATATGACCAAATAATTTATATCTTATTTACAGTACCACATTATAGCCAAAAATTGCATTTCATCACATGAATCTGACAGTTGTTTGTGAAGGCATTTATTAGGCTTTTATTCATTAACATTTATTTATTTAAGCAAATGCTAGGATGCAGTTGCTCTTGTCTTGTGTCATAGGAGCTCTAGTAACCTGGCAAAATCAGCGGAATGAAGAATAATAATAGGGGGTGTGGCCTGTGTTCGCCAGGTCACCCACACTAATAATAATAATAATAAAGACATTTTAATGAGGACAGTGGCGGATGAGCCTTGATGGAGGGGACAGTGACAGTCAAATAATAGGGTGTGCACTATTAGGCTATGTGTCCACAGCGGACGTTTTTTTGAAGGCGGACCGCTTTGAAAAGCCAAAAAAAAGCATGTTCAGGCCGTTTCCATAGCGTTTTTTTTAGGGTTTATTTCTGTGTATATACTCTCTTTTCTGGACTCTTTTTGTATCACAAACAGTACTGTATTTGCAAATCTGGTATGTCATAAATGTATAGATGTAGCAGTACTGTCTATCTGGATGTCATGTATGTCATATATGTTATGATAATTTGAAAATGGGGGACCCTGATGTAAA
Organism: Notolepis coatsorum; assembly: GCF_963971535.1. NCBI lineage: Eukaryota > Metazoa > Chordata > Actinopteri > Aulopiformes > Paralepididae > Notolepis > Notolepis coatsorum. The sequence goes on along the minus strand of NC_140184.1, from coordinate 49,478,141 downwards.
CAAGATGAAACTCTTTCTCTGGTCTGCATCCCCTTAACAATTGTATGTATTGAGCTGTTAATAAAGTTTTCAATCAATCGACTCTTTCATTGGTCTATGTTGACCACTCCCCCGATCCTTAGGCCGTGCCCCCTTTTTGTGTCCTTTGAACCGGTTGTCATAGAGACTCGCAAGAGACCCTCTCCCGTTGGCCGGCGGTGCACAGGCGTCACCCACTCTTTCACAATTTCCCCCGCGCGGAATTGTCTAGTTTTATATTGTTGTCTACAAATTTACTACAGTTGAGCAAGTGGGAAAAACAAGCATCTCACGTATCTCTGAATGTATGTAAATTATAAAAAGCTGTGACAATAAAATAATCAGAATCTTAATCGGAGAGGGTTCTGATGTAGGCAGGAGTACAGAGGTTCCAGAGGCAGGGGTCCTAACCACTACACCAGCCCTGGGTAACATCTAGCCTTTTCGTTCTAGGAACTTATCACAGATCCTTCTCTAAAAACCCAGCACCTTCACCTGCCTGGGCTCCTTGACCTTGATCTCACTGGAAGCACACTGCAGTCTGCGTCATTTTAATCCTTCCCAAATTTGTCCAGTCACACCTATCCTATTCTGCCCTCATATGCTTCTATTAGCTGCTTGCATCTAATACAATTCCAGAACCTAGTTCTGGTGTACAAAGCTCCAGGAGCTCCAGGCCACGGTTCAGGTGGACAGTAAACTTTGGATCAGCAGCTGGGCAATTAGCGATTCTGTGGTGGCGTGGCCAGGGCTGCCTCTAGGGGTGTGCGAGCAGTGCGGTCGCACTGGGCCTCGCGAGAAGGGGGGCCTCGAAAAAAAAAGAAAAAAAAAATATTATTATTATTATATATATTTTTTTATACTAAAATAAAAATAAATATAATGTTAACAATCACTTTCCATCACAGACCAAAAATCTAGTTTTGCTTACAGGTGTCTAATGTGACTTACATCCATGCTTATATATTTCACATTAGACGCCTCACTATGCCTGCGACAGGCAGCATGATGCGTCCGTCATCTATCTGAAGCGGCACGCATATAAAAAGCTGCCATTAAGCGCTGGCACATGGACTGGTGGTCAGTCACTCACAGGTGTGTAGAGTAAGGTGGATGACTGAGTCAGAGTGGTGGTACATTTTTTTTAACACAATGTCGACGAGAGAACGCGATAAAGGGTGAAAATTTGGCTCCGGGAATTTACAACGAAAGAAGGCAAAGAAAAAAGAATTGTTCAATAACTTGATGAGAGGTTCGTTGGATAAATTTATCACAAAAAACAGCGACCCGACCGAAGCAGCCACAGCAGGGCCTCGTGGGGGGAAGAAGCTAGCAGCACCAGGGCTGCCCCCAGCCCCATGGAATACTTAGTTATTGCGATGCTGAATTCAGTATGCAGTAAAGGAATATAGCATCAGCCAATGGACATATCGATCTACCAGATGGCGATCAATAACTGGGACATCCTTTTTGGAATCAACGTTATACCGGACGGGCACCGCCAGGATGGATGTTTCCATATGGAACGCATAGAGAAGTGCCTGCATGGCGTGGGATATTTTTATTCAACGTCAAGGTGAGACCGAGGCGGAGGGACATACACACATCAGGAGGATGTGGACAGTCAACTCAAGGAAAGTGCAATTTGTGCAATTTAAACGCTAATGTTTTCTGAGTGGAATCGCCATATTCTACAGTGCTAGGAATTGCTAGTGGGAGCTAACTGGCTAAGTGGCTCTGCTGCTAGCCACCCGAGTGCTAACACACTGCTAGTGGCGCTAGCCAACCAAGTGCGTCTGCATATTTCTCTCATGATGAATTGAAGCTAACAAGGTATCAGGTGAGACTAATCATTTAATAAGCTAACGTTATGATACAGAAAGCTAACGTTATGATACAGAAAGCTAACGTTATGATGCAGAAAGCTAACTGGCTAAGTGGCTCTGCTGCTAGCTACCCGAGTGCTGACACACTGCTAGCGGCGCTAGCCAACCAAGTGCGTCTGCATATTTCTCTCATGATGAATTGAAGCTAACAAGGTATCAGGTGAGACTAGTCATTTAATAAGCTAATGTTATGATACAGAAGGCTAACATTATGATACAGAAGGCTAATGTTATGATACAGAAAGCTAACAAGGTATCAGGTGAGACTAGTCATTTAATAAGCTAACGTTATAATACAGAAAGCTAACATTATAGGGCGGTCAGGTGGCGTAACGGAGATTGCGTTCGTCACCAACCCCGGAGCGGCTGGATTCGCCTGTTCGAATCCAGCTCACAGCTCCGGGGTTGTCACCTGCTTGGCTGGCCGTTCACACTAATACAATTGGCAGTATTAGAGGGTGGGAGAAGCTGGCGGGGTGGGTCCGGGTCGTTGTAAACAGCGACTCCTACAGTTCGGTCGGGGCGCCTGCTAAGCGCGGATAGGATCTAAGTGGGATAGTGTGATCCTTCCACACGCTACGCCCTCTCAGTGAGAATCCGCGCTGCCAGGTGAAAAGAAGCGGTTGATTGGCTGGACGTGTGTCGGAGGAAGCACGTGGTAGCCTCCACTCTCCCAGACCGACTGTGGGGGGTAAGTGCGCAGCGACCAGGAAGGGGATTGGGAATACGTGCCTGGACGAACGTACATTACCGTTGGCTGTGTGGATGTGTATGCAATTTTGTTTTTCCCATAATAGGTACGTGAGTGATGACTGTATTATGTGGAGCTGTGTACCCAGAGTTCGTTGTTGGGTCCGGTCGGCTGTGCATGGCCGTCCGGCAGGGCACTGGATTCTGGGGATGTTAGCTTGAGTGATGGGATAAGGTGCTTGGATGCTGACTGCTTTGTACCTGTGGTGGGGTGTGTTCAAACCGCTGTGGAGGGTCTATTATGGACTCTTCAGAAAACAGGGGTTGACACCTCACAGCGTGCGTGGCGCGGTGTCCGATGCATTCTTTAGATTATCTCTGGGGGACACGAGTCTGGGTGACGAGTGTCCCCTGGGGGATTGGTACTGAATAATGGAAAAGAATGTGAATGAATGGATGTAATGATACTAATAAAGATGTTTTTGTTTTCCGAGGGATATCAGAATTGGAGTGGAATCAAGCGGAAATAGAGGAGAGCCGAAATTCTACAAAAAATAGGAACCCAGTGTGTTGACGGAGATCGAACGGGAAGAAAAGCAGGGAGTAGAAACTGGCGATATCACACACATGTATCAATTACGAATGTCTCGTGTTTAAGAGTGTATGAAGGAAGTAAAAAGATACTCATACAGTGAATGAAAAGAACCTCTCAGAAATTTGATTATATAGACAGAGTAAAATACAAGTCCAGTTGATAAATTAACAAGAACTGTTGTCATTGTGTGCTCTGATCTCCAGCAGTTCGATTGGACACGCGGAACACCACAAATCAGGTAAGAATAGGAATTTCAGGTGGAAAAAGGGACAGAAGAGAATAGGAAGGGCCTAAAGTGCCACTATTGGTTGTCCGAGTAGGAGTCAGTCACAAAGAGCATAGACACCTACATTTAGATAGGGATTACAGAAGATACTTTTCTGCCTGTTGCCATTGTTACAAGATCAAAAAGGATAAGGGAAACTCTAGAAAAATGGGAAAAAAATAGCGCATATAGGAAAATGAAAGCCGCAACCCAATCAGATAAGTCGACCCTAATTGGTTGGATGGAAGAGAGTCCAGTACAGGTTATTGCCGACGAACACGACCATACAAAAGCTAACAAATATTACTTGAAAAAAGCAGCTTACGTATCGAAAAGATGGAATATAAGATGGAAACATCTTGTGAACCGTTGGCCTGTCGAAGGTTCTTTTGATTTGGAGCTAATAGCTGACATACGAATGCTAATCAAGACATATAGATACCACGGGACAGACGAGATAAGGGCAAAGAAATGTTTGCAAGAAACTAGTATGATAGAAGCTTATGCACGGGAGGCCGAGAGGAGAAATAGTGACAGGAAGGCCATTGCAAATGTCAATGATGCGGCCAACCCAGGAGAGGAGGTAGTCCCGGTCACCATAACTCCCCTGGCCCCTAACACAACACCTGTCATTGCCCAAAGTGCAGTTCAGGTAGCCTCACCCACCCCGGCATCCTATCTTATTTCTCAACAGGAAAGAATTGAGGGAGCTTTAGCAGTTGACAGATGATCGGGGGAACAAAGAGACGGGACAAGCAAGGACATCAATTCACCTGACATCTAGGCTACAAGACAGTCCACCCCAGGCTTGTTCAGAAAGAGGATATGTGTCCGCACAACGTCAAGGGGAAAAGACTGAATATGTGTCAGATCGAGCCAGGATGATCCAATCGGCGGAAATGGAAGGACTAAGAAGCTATGAGGCACTGATAAAGCATAAAGAGTGGGCAAGGTTAAAGGCAAGACACGGCCCCACCCCAGCCTCGTCTGACCGCCCGAGCGAGTATCACAGAGATCGCCCCCCCTCACATGAGTCCAGCAGGTACGAGACAAGCGACAGTTCCCCGATTGGTCTCACGAAATTAGAGTGGGCACGACAAGAGGAAAAACCCGAACCAACACTAAGAGGTAAGGATTCTGATTTAAATATCTCCTCCTCACAGGGTGCTGAACTTGACGCGAAGATGGACAAGATAAGGGACGGTCTGATGGGAATAGACCAGGAGCTTGTGGGATTGGACCAGGACTATGCTGACATAGTAGTGCGGTTTACGCAACACGACACTACCGACGTTAAAGGGACGGAGGAGTATAAAGAGATCATAGAGATGCGGGGAAGCATTGAAGCCAAACGAAACGCCCTGCGAGACAAAAAGAAAGAGCAGAAAAAGGCTCTCGAGAAGGTAGAAGCTGCCGTAAGGGATAGAATAGAGACCAGATCACATACGAGAGATAAGCAATCTCACACCCATGCCCCCGTCAAAATAGCTCCCATAATAGTAAGAGGACAGGACATGGAATATCACCCCTGGAAGGCGTCCGACATGACGCAGGTGTCTGAGAAATTGCCGCCCCTCCAGAATGGAGCCAATCCGTGGATTGCCAAACTGGAGGAATTGATGGTCGGACAAGAACTGGCGATGGGGGATGTAAAGAAACTATTGACAACCATGATGGGATTAGGAGGCATGGAAAGGATACTGGAGATGGCTGCCATGGGAGGCCATGTGGGGACTGGAGCGCATGATGCGGACCTGTTCACACGATACAGGGGAGTAGTGTGGCTGGCCCTCCGAGAAACCTATCCGACTAGGCTGCACCCAGACCAAATCCATATTGGTACTCTGGGGGCAGACACCCACCCTAGGCTGTACGTACAACAAGCCTATGCCGCATGGAAGAATACAACTGGTCGAGATGTAGAACTTGACCCCCTGCATGAAGCCACGTTAAGAGCAAAGATTGAAAACAGCCTCCCCATAGAGGTAAGGCAAAAATTGGCCGAGGTGGTGTCTTTGTCAAGTATGGCCATGAACTTTTATATCGATCATGTGGCCCATCACGTTGAACTGTATCGGAAAAAAGAGCAAAACAAAAAGGAGAAGGATATGGACCAACAACGAAGGATCCTGTATCAACAGCCAACCGATGCAGGGAAGGTAGTGGAATATCTCCAAGCCTTAGTCCAGGTCCCACAACCAAGAGGTGGGACGGGCTACGAAGGGGAACCACATGAACAGGGACAGGCTCAGTCGGGAACACAGGGGGGTCCTGCGCCGGAACAACAACAAACCCCAAGAGGGACACCCTGGCAGGCACGGGGACCAAGTGGAGGCAGGAGAGGGGGCGCGAATGGATACAAAGGTCGGCAGGTTGAGTGCTGGAGTGTGGGGAGATCGGACATATTTCATGGGAATGTGAGAATGGCTATAAAGCCAGAAGGGGAGGCACTCGAGGGGGGAACAGGAGAGGATATTGGCGAGGCCAAGGCCCCCCCCGAGGGCAATACCCTAGTGAGAACAATGGCCCGGTGAATCCATCAAGAGGGCCAGATGAACCACTCTGAAGAGGCCCAGAGAGTCCAATGGGGAGGTGTCAGCTGTCAGTGTCGTCTTTAAGGGAGGAGCCTATTGTGTGCGTAGCGGTGAATGACAAATCTGTCGAGATGATGGCAGACACCGGTGCGGCCTACACGGTAGTACAACCCCAAGACGCGACGCACCTAACCATGTCCGGTCGATACGTACGGACAATTGGATTTGAGGGATTAAAACAGCTGACACCGGTGACCGATCCTGTGACTCTGAGATATCGAGGCAGGGAAGCGACTCTTCCTGTGCTGGTCTCGGAAAGCACACCCATTAACTTACTTGGCCGAGATGGGCTGGGGTTACTGGGGATGGACATTAAATGTACTGCGGAGGGTTGCGTGATAGCTGAACGAGAAGACCATTACTATCAGATGGTACAAAGAATCGACAGCCAACCACCGGAAATCTATTGTCTAGGGGGACTGGACCAAGAGTTGCTTGGTCCAGCCTTGCAATGGGAGACATTTATCACTGCCAACATGCCTGAAGCAAGTGATCCAAAGACACCATATCATTGCTCTCTGCAATATCATAAAGATGCAGACTCGTCACAGGCTAAGGAGTGGCTGAGTGTGCAACCAGACAAAGTACAGCTTAATGCTACCAATATCATATTGGGGCCGCAAGGAGCAGCGCTACGTATTGCACGGAGCGACTATCTGCATAAAGAACACGGGATTGCGGACAGTGTTCCCCATGTGACTTTAAAGGTAACCAGCTCGTGCGATCAGCAGCACATTGGCGAAATGATGAAAAAAGCAGAAGGGATTAAATTTGAACAGATGAAAGAAAACAAACTGATCTGGATAAGCCCCGATAAAAGGTTTATTAAGATCATGGTCCAAGGCACAGGGATGGGTCGCCCCCAAACTGTGCAACTATCCCAAGAGACAATCGGAGAAGTCCCTAACGCATCAAGCCTCCAGGAGGACATGATGAAGGCGGTGCCAGAGACGCTGTGGTCAAAAAACAGCACTGACATTGGATTAATCAAGTCCGCTCAACCTGTGAGGGTGGAGCTTAGACCTGGGGCCACCCTGCCTTGGAAAAATCAGTATCCATTGAAGGAGAAAGCGGTGGCTGGAATCGAGCCACAAATCAAAGGACTTTTGACAGCAGGAGTCCTACAGAAAACAACTACTCCCCGGAGCAACAAACCGTTGCTACCCGTGGAGAAACCTGATACCTCGTACCGGCTGATACACGATTTGAGAGCTGTCAACGAGGTGTTACTTGACTATCCCGCGGATGTCCCCGACCCCCATGTGCTATTGACATTTATCCCATCGAAAGCTGAATACTTTACGTTTACGGTTATAGATTTGTGTAGTGCATATTTTAGTGTGCCCTTGAGCAAGGAGTGCCAGCATTTTTTTGGTTTTACCTATAAAAATGAGCATTATGAGTATACTAGAATCCCTCAGGGACTAAAGCATTCACCACACATATTCAACAAGATCCTAAGGGAGGATTTAGAAGGGTTGGATACAGTATTGACCTCTAGGGTCATTCAGTACATGGATGATCTGATGCTGTGCGCGGACGATCAGACAACATGTCATCGCGACTCCGTAAAACTGTTGCAGCTGTTGGCAGAAAAAGGCCACAAAGTGTCGTTGAAAAAATTGCAATATTGTAAACCTAAAGTGATCTATTTAGGACAAACAATTTCACAGGGCCATCGGGCTATTTCGGAAGAACATTTGGTGGCCATTAAGACGGCGCCCAAACCTGTGACGGTAAGACAGATGATGGGATTTCTGGGTATTACGGGGTACAGCTCTCCATGGGTCGAAAACTATACGGAAATAGTGAAACCATTAAGAGACATGATGAAAGATGCGGGCGTTGATAAACTGAGTAGTAAAGTGGTATGGACTGAGGATGGCTTACGGGCGTTTGAAACAATCAAGTCCCGACTGTTAGAAGCGCCGGCCCTGGCTTTGCCTAACTATACCAAGAAATTCATACTCTACGTCTCTTCTTCTCCAGATCAGAAGCAGGCGTGCGCGGTGTTGGCCCAGAACACCGGGGTGGGGGCGCGACCACAGCCGATGGCGTACTACTCAATTGCCTACTCGGAAGTAGAGATGGGGATGGCTCCATGCTACCGAGAAATGGCTGGAGTATATACAATGTACGAGAAAGCCGCAAGTATTATGATGGGATATCCAGTGGATATCATGGTGAGGCATGACTTAAAGAGTCTGTTGGAGTCCGGTAAATATGCACTAACGATGCCTCGCATTAGACATTATTACAGGCTTTTGGAACAGGAAGATGTGACGCTGGTCAGGTGTTCCATAACGAACCCGGCAGCCGACATCCCTACGCCTGAGGATGGAGAACCCCATGACTGTGTGGCCGAAGCCGAGAGGTACTCTAAACTCAGAGCAGACTTGCAGGCTTTTCCATTTAGCAGTTCAGATCTGGAACTATGGACTGACGGCTCTTGTTATCGAGTTGGCGAGGGACTAAAAGCAGGCTACTCCGTGATAAGGTCACAGGGCGAAGGGTTTGTGGTGGAAAAGGCCGAAGCATTATCACAACCCTGCTCAGCCCAGTTAGCAGAATTGGTCGCACTGACGGAAGCATGTAACATGGCAGAGGGCAGAACTGTAAATATTCATACCGACTCGGCCTACGCACATGAACCGCCTTTTTATTTGGCACAGTGTGGAAAGGGAGAGGATTCAAGAAAGCCGATGGAAGCGCCATAAAACATTGTAGTCAGATTAAAAGTTTGTTAGAAGCAAAAGGAAAGGACACTTTAAATTAGAATAACAGGAACAGTGTATTGCACTACCAAAGCTAACTAGCATGTCACACATGCGCTGTAAATAACTATGTACAGATACCGAGATGTCACTCCATGTTACCTGCTACCTGTTACTGCACAATGTTGTTTCTTCTTTTGATTCTATTATATGTACCACTGTATTGCACATCGTTGCGGGCAAGACCACCCGCATTTCATTGTATACCTGTATGCCGTGACAATTAAATTAAAACTCTTGAAAAAAAAAAAAAAAAAAAATTATGAAACCAAAGCAGATTGCGATAATCAAGTGTGCTGCTCACCAGTCAGACGAGTCCAAAATAACTTGAGGGAACAAAAGAGCAGATGAAGCTGCCAAGGAAGTGACAGGTGCCGACAGGGCAGGTAAGGTTTTGGTTATCACACACGGAGTTGAGTTAGAGGACAAGATAACCTACAAGGATGTTTTGACTTTCCAGGAGGAGGCTAGTCAGGTAGAACGGAACCTCTGGATAACCAGGGGGGCTTGTCAGGATGATTCAGGTTTGTGGCGCAACAACGGTGGATTTGTGGTGGCTCCTGCTGGCCTGGTCGGACTGCTGATCCACACGGCGCATGATTTCTGTCATGCTCATCGGGGAGAGGTAAGACGAAAAATCAGAGAATATGGCTTTTGGGCGCCAGATTTAAACAGTCAAATTGATCATGTGATAAAGAGATGTGTAGTATGTTTGAAAAATAATATACGTAAGGGGATTAGTGTGTCACCAGGACATATCCCCACGCCCAATGGCCCAATACGAGACCTTGTAATTGATTACATTGACATGATTAAACCAATTAATCAGAAGAGATATATTCTTGTCGTTGTCTGTCGTTTTTCAAGGTGGGTGGAGGCGTGCGCCACCCGGCACAAGGATGCAGCATCAGTGGCCAAGTTCTTGTGCCAAGAGGTATGTCCGAGATTTGGGCTAATGGACAGAATCAGTTCGGACAATGGAAAAGAATTTGTCGACAAAACTGTACGTTTAATACTCCAACATTTAGGCATAAAACAGCGATTGGGGGCCGTTTATCATCCGCAGAGCCAGGGGTTGGTGGAACGCATGAACGGGACACTAAAAAACAAATTGGTAAAGATCTGTCAACACACAGGCTTGAATTGGCTAAACGCTCTCCCTTTAGCTTTGATGGCTTGTCGTTCAAGCGAAATTCGCGGTCTGCGTTTGACACCACACAAAATGATGTTAGGTCGCTGTATGGTAGTACCAGGTTTGCGCGCGACGGGCAAAGGTCCAAGTTTGGACATCCTGGACAATGATATGCGCGAGTACGTAAAATACATGTCAAAGATTCACAAAAATATTCTGGATCATGTCTCCAGTAGACAGGAGCATGAAACCGGGGAGGAGGTGAATAGGCCGACTACACCTCAAATCATGCAGGGCGACTACGTTTATGTTAAAGTATTTAGGCGTAAGTGGTTTGGCGCGCGACGGGAAGGGCCATACAAAGTCGTCCGAGCCACCGAAAGGGCTTTACAGATTCAAGGGTCACCGATGTGGTTCCATATGTCTCATTGTGTAAAATCAATAGATACGGGCCAAGAATGGGAACCTGAACCACGGGACCTTGAGCATGAAACCGGGGCGGCGCAACCGTTAAACGAAGGCGAAGCGGCGGACGATAAAACCGGGGCGGTGCAACCCCCAAACGAAGGGGAAGATGCGAATGATTATGGGGAGCCAGACAGAGGGGACCACGATTGGCCACCAGTAGGGGATGAGGGATTTTTACAGGAGCCAGACAGAGGAGAAGATTATGAATTGGAACATAATAATTTCTCCTCTGTGGACTTGGATGGCGTACCAGAAGGATCGGAGGGACCCGTGCTTAGCACAAGCCCGGAAAGAGAAACTCGACCACAACGAGTCATTAAGAAGCCTCAAAGGTACACATAGGTAAAGGGAGAGAAAGCTAAATGATAGGCCATGGAGAGAGCGTGTATATATTTTTTGATTTTTGATTAGCGAGCTCTCTCCGTTTTTAGAAATGTTTAATGTTGATGCAATGTAATAATCTTTTCTTTCAGAGTTGGTCGCACAAAATAGACATGTTTGGTTAAAATACACATAAGTATAGTCTCAACCTGGTAATTGGTCCGATGCCCTTTTTGTATAAAGGGACGGACCTAGACGGAAGTGAACTTGGAATAACTGATACATTGTGTAAATCTTCAAATAACTGGAAATTGTTAAACGGTGTGAGTGAATTTATAACTGTAAACGTCAACTGACTAATAGTCGTTAATTGTGTGAGGGAGCTAATGTGGGTGTTGAAAGCAATTGATACTAACAAATATGAACTATGAGCTAGAAGGATTCTGGAAATATTTGGTTCTTAGGTGATTTGGCTAAACAGTTAAAAGGTTAAGGTATTTGTAACAGTTTGATTGAGAAAATACTAACAAGTATATTGGGGATAATTAATCCCCAAACCGGGGAAACTGTAGTAGTTTTTCATAAAGCAAACTGTATATTGAACTGTTCAGGGACCTGACAGCAGCTTGGCAGAGGTGGTAATTGCATTTTCATCATACATTCCTGACTCATTGAGATCGCTGCCCTCCCCCTCGTTGAGGAGGAAGGTGGGTGATATAAACATGAGTTTGCACATAGGCGGGACAACATACTACTGGTTTACTTCCTCAGGCCAAACTCAGATACAATAGTGGTGTGTTGACCATAAACAAAGGACACACTAGACTTTTGTCTCAAACTCCCCAAGTCAAACCTTAGTTACAATAGATCAAACGGTATCTTGATGTTGGAGGGCTGGCCGAGACAATGAAGGTCGACACCATGCCCTAAAACACAGGTTTTATTACTCCTCACAACAGAAACGGCCAGGATGCAGCTGGTTACAGTTGAGCCCACAATAGACGCTGCCATAGGCAGCTGTTAGAAGTGACCATTTGTTATCGGGGGGAGAACATTACCCCCCGCAGAGATAGCCTTAAAAGGCGTTTCCGGCCCAGGGCTATTCAAAGAGACAGGCATCTATTTTGATCTAGTGTCAGCGAATCAGACGTGGAGGTAGACTATAAACGGTCACGACCACTGGCTATCCAATAGGAAGCTCGCTGACTCTCAGAAAGACCCGCCCTCATGACGTAACGTTTGGCGGGTGGAGACTAGTCTTTAAATTACGTGGTTCTGAGAGAGAGCTTCACAACCCACACGAACAACGGAGAGAAAGCAACCACCACTCTACATACCTCCCCCCACCCACTGGACCGGAAGTCAGCGGCGATGCCCCGGAGCAGACGATACATACCAACGAAGAAGAGAGGCAGGAGCCGAGCTCGTTAGATATTGAATATTTAGACTGAATTCTGCGAACCTCCGGCATAGCGGCTGCTTCTCGTAGAATTCATAGCATTTGTTCTTCAAATCGTTGATTTGTAAATTGTTGGAATCCTTTTGATTAAAACTCGGATTCTTCCAAATCAATCTGCCCGGAACTGTTTTTCTTCAAAACCGTCGTCTCTCTAGGGCGGTTAGGTGGCCGAGCGGAGATTGCGTTCGTCACCAGCCCCGGGTGTAAACAGCGACTCCTACAGTTCGGTCGGGGCGCCTGCTAAGCGCGGATTGGACGTGAGGGGGATAGTGTGGTCCTCCCACACGCTACGCCCTCTCAATGAGAATCCGCGCTGCCAGGTGAAAATAAGCGGTGATTGGCTGGACGTGTGTCGGAGGAAGCACGTGGTAGCCTCCACTCTCCCAGATGATCTGACTGTGGGGGGTAAGTGCGCAGTGATCAGGAAGGGACTGGGAATTGGCATACGACTAACATTGGGATGGGAGAAAATCGGAGGAAAATGGAGGGGGAAAAAGACAAAAAAAAAAAAAAAAAAACGTTGTCTCTCTGAGCGTCAGCCGTATACAAACCATTTCCTGGTTTGTTGTTTGAAGTACTCTAGGGCTTTTAAGGTTTTGAACACAACGCAGAAGATTAGGTTCTGATTAAATCAGAACAATTAGCCCAGAAAAGTACTACACAATCTCTTCAGACTTCATCTCAGCTAGGCGACCTACAGTACCAGCTTGTCTCCCTTATGTGCAGGTAGTGTGGGATATTGTGGATATCCTGAAGAACGTACTCAGTCAACCGAGATCCAGTTAATCAAGTTTATTAGCCAGACAGATAGATCAAATATATACAAGTAGTTAGAGAGAATGGCTGAGGCTCTCGCCCAGGTAATCAGCTGAAATGACCCAGGTAAAGAAGGAAGAATCTTTGTGAGGAGGGGGATTATATAGTGTAAAGGGGGAGGAGGGGGCCCCATTTGATAGGTCAAGTGAGTGGGGGGGGGGGCACAGGATAGGGAACAAAGGGGAGGGGAGGCGGATGTTATATGATAGTTAGGCCTTCACAATATATTATTCCACAGTTAGTCCCTTCTTCTCTTTATAATGTGGGTGAGATCAATATATGATATACTAGGATTATTTGGAACAAGTAAAATAATGAAAAGTGAATAGACATGGTAAAAGAATGAGATCGCTGTAATCCATCGGTTATCAGATAATGAATGAATAGAAAATAAATAAAATAATGAAAATTGGCCAATGTGATCTATTGGTTTACCGGATTAATGAATGAAAATCAATTCAAATCCTTAATCTGGTGGTTGACATAACAGTTTAAAATAGGAATATTTTACATACGTGATTCATGACTTGCTTGACTGGATTAAGGTCTGTGTGTTATTTTGGGAATATCACCCTTTTCTTTTATTAATAATAATCTGATTGAACCCCTCAAATATCTTTATCCATGAGTGGTCTTCTCCTCAACTCTGATATCAAACAACAAACAACATAAACTATAGCTGTGCAAATATCTTGGCTTACCTCCAGTCATTCACGTTGTGAATCAGACATTTAGGTGTTAGCTATGTGTCTTCATGATAATATCAATGGGAGCTAAGATCATTGTCGCACATATACAGACATAGTAATACTCAACCAATTAAACACATGTGAACACTGTCTCTGTGTGGTCAGAGTACACAGGGTAAAAAAACCACAAAATCGTGTGCATAATTATCAGGAACAGGATTTACAAATAGGCATTAACCTAGTGGCTAATGTATAAAAAGAAACATTTAAAAACCGTTAACCTAGTGGTTTATAAAAATAAAAACTGATATAAAAGGTGATTATGATAATCGTTATGCATTGTTCTAGTATATTGTTGTGGTGCATACTATCAATGGACAAAACAAAACTTTGTCTTATTTTATGAGACAACAAACCAGCTGGTTCTGTCTTATTTAACAATATAATTTGGCAATTTAAGGTTTGTTCAACTGTAATGCAATGTGATTCTGTGATCATTCCTTCCTTTAGCAATCCATTTTTGCTTGTTATTGTAAAATTGGTTAGTGCAATCTTACTGGTTGTATTTCATCATATTCTTAGTTCATCATTTTCCAGATACATATGAACTTTGTGAAACAGTTCTTGTTTGTGAATCTGACAGTTGCTGTGTCGCTGTT
>NC_140184.1:49416275-49458775 GCF_963971535.1 Notolepis coatsorum | reverse complement strand
ATAAAAGAAAGCAAAAAAAAAAAGTAAAATAAAAAATATCGACTGAATATTGCAAGTACAGCACAGCCAAAGCGTTGTAATAACAAAGCCAATAAAGTAATTTAACGTCTTAACATTACGTTGCGCCAAATTCGTGAGCATTTTTTTTCTGGCCTTTGGTATTTTCACCAGCTACTGTAACCATGGGTAAACTAGGGCCAGGGGAAGCCCCTTATGCTTCTCTCTCTTCTCATCTCTGTGTTTTTTCCTTCTCTGGAGCTAATCCACTCATCCTCCCTCACCTTCTCCTGTGCAGGTTCCTCAGATACCATCTCCATCTGCAGTAATTATAGACACCCCCACCCCTACACACACACACACACACACACACACACACACACACACACACACACACACACACACACACACACACACACACACACACACACACACACACACACACACACACACACACACACACACACACACACACACTGTCACACACACACACACACACACACACACACACACACACACGCACACACATCCAACTGTCCACTGGCGTAATTCATGCAGCCTAGGGGTTCATGGGAGATTATGAGTGAGATCGATCCAAGTGATAGTTCTTATACACACACACATACACACACAAACACACACACGCACACATATTACACACACACACACACACACACACACACACACACACACACACACACACACACACACACACACACACACACACACACACACACACACACACACACACACACACACACATGCATGCACGCACACACATACAGACACTCACACACACACACACACACGCATGCACTCACAGACAGACACACACACACATACAGACACACATTCATCATCGATGAGGGTCTCCTTACCTCCCCTCTCCTACTGAGGGACATCCTGTAGCTAATGAGGACACACAAACACCCCAGACTTTATCGACCACTTTAAGTTAACAAGGTACTTCATATATGGAGCCACTGGTAGACCATCAACATGAGCATCCTCTGCCCTGCACCTGCTCCGCTGCAGCACAACCCCGTTAAAGATGCAATTAGCACATAATGAGACACACCTGGGGTAACCAGGGTTTAACAGGGGTAAACTGGTGTGTTTAGTGTTTGTTTTAACTCTCTTGGGGTTTTTACTGCATCAGGATAATTCAGGTAGTAGTATTGTGTAAATTGTTGGTCACAGAAAAGCATAGCCTATACTGGATTTACTTTCAAATAGTCTAAACCGTTATGCCTTATGGCATTCACTGTGGCAAACTCCATCGGTCTGGTACAAGTAGAAGAAGAATTCCAAAATTCCATGCCAGGCACTTAATTTACACTACACAAGAGCCAAATTTACATTTACATTTAATCATTTAGATGACACTTTCATCCAAAGCAACTTACAAATTGTGTACAACAAGTCAGCAGGAAGGGTACAACTCTTGGCCAAAGCGGTGCAACTACCGGCTGACATCCCCATAGTTGAACATTTTAAGTACTTAGGCATAGAGATCTTTCCCACACTGAATCAGACAACTAAATTTAACTTCACAGGCACATATAATAAAATACATCAGGACCTGTATAGATGGTTGAGCCTTCCTAACTCGTTACAGGCATGAGCATCCATAATTAAAATGAACATATACAATTGTCAGCTCAATGCTTCCCCTTCCTCCTCCAATAGACCACTGGCGTAAGACTCAAACTATGATATCCAAATGCATTTGGAATAATAAACGCCCGAGAATCAAAATAACTACCACTCAATGTAGGAAACAGGATCGTTTAATCAAATCCACATATAAAAAATTAACATTAGATACAGTCTGGCGAGGGGACATCCCAGAGTTAGACCCTGAGTTTGACTCGGACGACGTTTGGACAAATGCTATATTAGGCTCCCGCAACCCTAATCACCAACAAATTAATTTAAATTATATTCATAGGACATATCTCACACCTAGGAAACTGTTTTCTATGGGACTGGACTGGTGGCCGACTCCCGGTGCACTTTATGCTCTCTAAGAGCCACCGGCACGTATATGCATATGGTCTGGGATTGCCCACCAGTAGCCCATTTTTGGAAATCTATAGCAGCTAAACTCTCGGGCATCTGTAATATATCGATTCCACTCACGGCAGCAACATTACTTCTAAACGATATATCTTTACTACCAACATCCATACTGTTGACAGAATCTGGCTATGGGGCGACAATAACGTGGTCAAGAGGCATGGTTTCTATCTTTAGCCTTTAAGCGGCGTGGTTTATTCATTCACATGGTATGAGCAGCAGCATATGAGTTCTCCTCTCACTGAGAGGCTGGTGGAGAAAGAGGTAGAGGGGGAGGAGACATCTCTATTTATACTCGCCACCTGGTGGTATCTTGAGTGGCTCCGCCTAGAGCGCCCTCTAGTGGAAACAGTTATATATGCAGTTAGACAGTTACTAACAATCCTACATAGAACCTCTAACTTTAACACATACAACAAAAAATAATTATTCTGGCAGGCGTTACAGCAGCCAAAAAGCATATCGCTATGAGATGGAAAGAACCTGAGAAGCTCATAGTAATTAACTGGTCCCTGACATTGCTGGATGTTATTTATTTGGAGATCTCGACTGCTCGTGTGGTTGGGGTGGGACAAGCAGGTATTAAATTGTGGACCGCAGCGGCTGAGGTTGACAAGGGCACAATATATCGGCATAGTGAGGGTGGGGTGTTGGGGGGAGGTGGGGGGGGGGGGGGAGTGGGGGAGGAAATGTCCAATGTCTAATGTCTTTTGTGTTGTTTGTGATGTTTTTATTTTTATTTGGTATTTTGTGTTTTGTATATTTAGTTAAGTTTTGATCTGTAGGTATTTATTATTTCTCATAGTCTTGTCATTATTATTATTATTATTATTATTATTATTATTATTATTATTATTATTATTATTATTATTATTATTATTATTATTATTATTATTATTATTATTATTATTATTATTATTATTATTATTATTATTATTATTATTATTATTATTATTATTATTATTATTATTATTATTATTATTATTATTATTATTATTATTGTTGTTGTTATTATTGATGCTGTTGTGTTGTTTGTTTGATGAAAATTGAAAATAAAATAAAAACTTGATAAAAAAATAAGGAAGGGTACAACTTTGGCAGCTAAGGGTGATTAACATTGTTTGTCAAACAGTGGTAGTGGTAGGCAGCAAGGTTGATTATTTAGTAGCAGAGTGCATAATAGTAAAATACAGTACAAAGGTTAGTGTTTTTATTATTCATTATTATTTAATTGATTGAAGAAGTGTGTTTTTAGTCAGAAAATTGGGCCGGTTTCAGCTGTCCTCCAAATCCATAGCAAACGTTTTCCATCATCTTTTGGTCTCTCTACCCTGCTACTACTAATGTCTTAGCCGGTACAATGGTAACACTGAAAATACCATCAAATTATCATGATACGTTTTCGTAAGGGAACCTAAATATTTTTTTTCGATTTACTCCTGCTCCAAGTATGTCCTTGCTTTGCTAACGGCTAAGAATGATATGTTTGAATGGGTTGTTTGCAAATAATTTATAATAGAAAATAATTATATTCATGTTATCTGTAAAGATTGATATTGAGCTGACTTAATTGAAGCTATGACACCAACTGGATAACAAACTCACAAACTGATTTAAATGCCTTGAATAACAGATATACAGTCAGATAAATGAGCAAAGATCGTTTGAGAGTTTGTTGCCTTGCAACGTGGTTAGGTTAGGTTTAGGTTAACTTTTTTTGTTCAAGGGGGACAGTGTACATTAATAAAACATTTTACGGATGTAAATGCACCCAATTTTAGCCAAAAGGCTAATTTCCATTGGCAGTCCCCCTGCCAGAAGGTACAGGCTAAAATCCTGTGTAAAAAAAGGTGGTGAACTAGCTTGTAAAAACGTTACATTTTATCAGCCCATCTGTCCTCCATCACTGTGCTGCAGAACTGGCCCCTGTCTTCACCAACATTTTTAACACCTCTCTCCATAATTGTTCAGTCCCCCAGTGTTTCAAAAAGTCCACCATCATCCCCGTGCCAAAATCCAACAATATCTCCTGCCTCAACGACTACAGACCAATTACTCTCACATCCGTAGCAATGAAATCATAGCAGCCAATCAAAGGCTGTTCTTCCTCCGCCAACTCAAAAAATACAGAATCAGAAAACATCTCCTGCTCTGTTTTTACCAGGCCATCATTCAAAGCATCCTCACCTTCTCCATAACAGTTTGGTACAGCAGTATGGACATTCACTCCAAAAACAAACAGCAAAGAATAATCAATAAATCCTCCAAAATAATCCGCACCCCCCTCCCATCACTCGAATCACTCCACCGCCAAAGTACAATAAGAAGAGCAAGAAAAATTATCTCTGACCCCACTCACCCAGCACACTATATCTTCCAGCTGCTGCCCTCCGGGAGGCACTACAGATCCCTGACCACCAAAACATCCCGCTTTAAAAACAGCTTCTTCCCCACTGCCCCCCTATCATACGGTCACTGAACTCCATGTAGCAACCCCCTACCTCTGTTGCTATGGACATGGACATAAACTTTGATATTGTGGTCTTTGTAATTATGTTATGTATCTATGTATTTAACTGCATGTAGTATGTATGTATTGTAACTGTAAGTGATGTTATATGTTCTATGTTGGAACAATGCTGTAATTGCACTGAAAACAAATTCCACCAGCCTGGCTGGGTGGTCATTAAAGAATCGAATCGAATCTAAACTAAACTACCTAGGGGGCCAATACTACAATATTATAGTTTCTACTTGAATTGTATTTCAGTATTACATGTATAATACAGGAACATACCCAAGTGATTATAACCATTGCAACAGATGCAACACCCGCCTTGACACAAGGTGGAAGCCAATGGTGTGCCAGAAATCTCGGGTGGCATCTGGAGTGGCCAATCAAATTCCAGGTGGGGGAACCCCTCTGGATCCGCCTATCACCATAATCAAGGCACATGCCAATAATTTGGTTGAATTCTTTACATTTTAACTACAAAAGTACATTTAAAGAGTTTAATTAAAAACAAACGCATGCAATGTTGTCCCAGACTGCTTGTCACGTATTGCCCTGTCTCCTCTGATGGACAATGCAGTGGTTTGTCAAGGCGTTTCTGGTGAGTGAGATTAACATCTCCATTGTCAGCAGTCTTTGTTTACATAGTGCTAGCTAACGTTATGCACAAATGTAAAAAAAATATCAATAAATAGAGAATTATTTGGTAAAATGTTCAGACAGTGGTGTGGCAGGAGAGAGAGAAGTACAGCTTAACATGAGCTACATTCAGACTAGGGGTGTAAAGGTAAACGTATCCATACCGAACCGTTTCAGTGTATACCGTACCGTACCTAACGGCTGTGTACCAAACGAATACAACGATATGTTAACTACTAACGACCGCCCACCGGGGGCAGTTTTTTTGACAATCTAATATAATTATTATTATTATTTCTTTTTTTACAAGTCGATTATTAATTTCAATATAGAATATTCATTGACAGCCCTACAAGTACAATTAGTTACTGCTACATCACCCGTGAGTGGAACATGGAAAGCCAAACTTTCCCCCACTGTAACGAAAACCCGTACCGAACCTTGACTTCACAACCGAGGTACGTACCGCAGTTGAGAATATTCATGGAAGCCAAGGGAAGCCAAGCTTCCCCAAAAATATAAACAGTAAAAAAAAAATGTATTAAAAATAAAACATTAAAAAAAGATTAAATTTATTTTTTACTAGTTTACAATAATTAAAAAATCATTATTTTTCATCTCTGTGTTATAATAATTGTCTCCCTCCTGGAGAAATTAACCGAACGAGCGAAACTGCGCCCACTCTCTCTGTCACTGACTGAGGCAGCCCATATGACTGACTGACAGTCTGCCAGCCTGGTACCATTATTTTGATTGACATTTGGAGGCTTTTTGGACGCTAGAGCGTTTAAAAAAAAAATTTGTCCTATTGTTTAATTATTAGCCAATAAGATTCAAGCTGGGTTGGGCTTAGCGCCTAAGCCTTAACACGGCCCAGCTTGGTTCTAGGTTATGTGGCATTTTTTTTCTAATTTGGCTTCTGCCCCCCCCCCCCCCCCTGGCCAATCAAATCACATTAAAATCTAAACGTGACCACAGCGTCATTGCCTCACGGCACCTTCGAATTCTCTAGTACTGTAGATAGCGTTACAATCATGGAGGAAGGTCGACTAGCTGGCTTGCTAGCTAACATTATGTAACGTTATGCAAGTCTTGTGTTTGATTGATTGAAAACTTTATTAATGACGCAATGATAGCACTAGTTAGAGGGGAAATTCGGATTCCTCTCTCGGATTCATTCATTGAGCAGCAACTTATTTTTCGCCAGCGGGACCTTTACTGGGGACCAGCTGAGCACACCACTGTGGATATTCTGATTTAACAAATCTATCTGTCCAGTAGGACGACCCACATTGGCCAAGTAAGCTTGCATAGGCTAGCTTGGTTGCTAACTAACGTTATCAAGAGTGTAATACTGTGTTATTATTTGACAGGCCGCAGAGCCATACTGTACATGGTGACTGCTTGGTTTGACTGGCCGCCGGCGCCGAGCCATACTGTACATGGTGACTGCTTGGTTTGATGGGCCGCCGAGCCATACTGTAATAACTGTATACTGTGTATGTTCTACCATGTCAGCAATATCTTGACATATTCCTATTCCCATTCATAATCGGGGACTGTGGAGACACGTTGTGAGCGTGTTTGTTTACAGTCTCTGTATGGACTATGCAGTACACTACTGGCAAGTATTTCATATCTTAACCAACATTGCAAGACGCTTATAATGGGAGGGAGGAAGGAAAGAGGGGGAGAATGAGAGACGGAGCAAGAGACATACTACATCCTCTTAGCAGTTGTTTGTATTGAGCTGTACTGTATTGTACCTTTTTGTTTGTGTTTCTATAGTATATAGAACACATTGCTTAGCAGAGTTCAGTGATGTGAATGCAAATTAATGGAAACTGTCAAGTTGATCGACAGATTTTTGACTAAGAATCTGTAACGGCATTAACACATCCACCGCCGGAAACGGCTTACGACGTGTTTCAAGTTCATGCGAATTCTGCCATTCCACGGCGTACAACGTTATTGAGATCATATTTCATTTTTTCGCCATGTTATAATTCCCTCACGGAGCCTGGTCTGATGCAGTGGGAGCCTGCACAACTCTGCAACGCTTCAATACTGCCGCCTGGTGGATGATCGGCGAGTTGCAACCGGAAGTGGACCTCTGGAGATCTCCGGTGCATGTGGCAAATGCGTCCGGCACTCGCATATTGTTGCGGGACTGTAGACACACGTCCGTGTGTAGCGATCGCTGCCATAACGCAATAATCGATACGATTTGGGCGTTTATTATGATTATACAAACCGGAAATGGATTTAGGAGATCGCCGTCAAATAAGTGGGATCTTTTTACTCCAGTCTCATCGGCTAACGGTAAGAGGACGCTGACGTCATTTTCAGCTTGTTTGTTTATTATTATCCATGCAAACTGCTCTGATCAATATATCACCCATACTACATAAAACATTTACTGAAAATCACGGAATTATAAACGACCCCCCCCCCCCCCGTTCATCCGCGCATGATAAGTCATAACGTTTAGGATCATGTAGAGTTGAAATTTTTAATATAGCGTGTATCGCCAACAAACGGCATTTGATAATCTATATATGTGTTTATGCCTATATCTCACGTTCTAGGAATGACTGCAGAAAACGATAAAAACATATTTATATTCTAGACGGTACATTTTTTATAACTTCGTTTTTTGGCATCCTCTGTTATTTGACCCACGCAATGCCACTGACGTACCGTACCGTGTTTTTTGTGTACCGTTACACCCCTAATTCAGACTCATGAATTCTCTATTATACAATGGCATGCAAATATCTTGATTCTGATTTGCTGAAACAGTCAAGTTAGATGTTGTTATTTCGTATAACACACTCCACGTGACCCCAGATCCCTCCCACAACCGAATTATTATAATTGTTTTTAATGAGACTGAATGAATCCGCCATAGATAGACAAATGGAAGTATGAATATATTTTGAACGAATCCTCCAAAAAAGATACAATCTACTGCAAATATGTTAGTTTGTTACACATATGTTGGATTATTGTGAAACAAAAGAAAAATCGCGGACGGAAAAAATATTTATAAAAAAAAGGCTGTTACACGAAGCGATTTCACTGGATGTCCCGAACACAATGGAAGTATGGATATATTCGTAACGAATATAATTAAAAAAAAAAAAAGATACAGTCAACTGGAATATGTTAGTTGTTTATGTTGGATTATGTAATTGGTTTGTCATGACCAATTCTCAAAACAATAATAAATCGCGGGATTTATATGAAGTTTGTTGTTAGATGGCATGCTTTGTAGCACCTCCCTCTGCTTCAAAAGGACACTGTCACATGAAGCGATTTCACTGGATATCCCGGACACAATGGAAGTATGGATATATTCGTAACGAATAATTAAAAAAGATACAGTCAACTGGAATATGTTAGTTGTTTACACATATGTTGGATTATGTAATTGGTTTGTCATGACCCAATGTCAAAACAATAATAAATCGCAGGATTTATATGAAGTTTGTTGTTAGATAGCATTCTTTGTAGCACCTCCCCCTGCTTCTAGACACGGAGGCGGAGGTATTTAAAAAAAATAATTTACCTACTTTTTCTGTGGAGGGTTTTGTGAATAAATCTCCATTATGCTTCAATTACTGTGTGTTTATTGTATAGCAATAAGGTTGGGTGAATTGGGCCATTGTATAAAAGCATTACATCACTTGAAGTCGTGTGTTATACTCATTAGATCACGCCTAGGGGGGTCTAACAACCCTCCGCTGCGCGTCGGGCCTAACAACCACCCCTAGGTGTGATCTAATGAGTATAACACACATCCTGCGCGTGATGTAATGCTTAACTATACATGGAGAGTGGAGTTTCCTGTCTATTGCTTAACTTCAGGGGCTTGTTCCCAAAAAACATGGTGTTGTTGGTTATGTTGAGATACATTAGAACATGGTAAAAGCGGTAGAAAATAGAAAACCGGTAAAAGCATTGAAAGTCAGTGGATTTGGTTGAGGAGAAATTATGTCAGCTGGGGGCCGATGTAAACAAAGGGTAAGAGTATTCCTTTTCTGGAATTGTATTTTTGATAATAATATAGCTGGAACTAACCTTCCTGAGGTGTCATGGGCCTAACTTGAAGAAACATCAGTGAAGGGGGGTGTCCACTAGATAACCCTGGTGATATGCTGACTCTTTTGCTGCTCTTGCTGCTGGCTCTTGCTACCCATCTATCTGCACGCTGGGTTGTGACGGCCATTGGCTTTCTTCATTGAGCGTTAGAACATGGTGCTGTTGGTTATGTTAAGACACATTAGACCATGGTTGTAACTGAGGGGTACAATTCCCTGACTGTATTGTTAGATATGATACTTACTACCACTACCTCTTGTACTTTAGACTCTGGCCACCCAGTACTAGGCATAAATAATTATGGTAAACACTCCCACGTAGATGAAACGATCCAACACAAATGTACCAAGTCGAAAGTCTGCGTTTAATAATAATTAATACATAGCAAAAGGTATGTAGAGCAATCACTTAATTACATTTATGATTTGAAATAGGATGCACTTTTATGGCAAATGAGTATTCGTTGGTATATCAATAGAGAACGTCCAATCTCTGGTGGCGCAGGCGGTAAATATACAACCTGGAATATTTAAGGAATAATAGCAATGATACTTTAATGATTATAGAACTGGATACACTAGGGGGGAATTCCGGTCGCTTGTAAGACAACTGGAGAAGGGGGGGGGGGGGGGTAGAGTCTGGCTGTATCCGTCTGGCCGAGGGTATCCTGGGAGAACCCACGGTTGTGCGGCTCGGTGCCTCAGCGATCCTCGATCCACAGATGAAAGCAGTTGGACTCTCTGTGGGCCGGCTTCCTCCGGTCCACGATGGAGAGACGTGAAGTGACCTCGTCGTGTAGAGCGTCTCCTCACCTGTCGTCCTCTCCGGGGGGGGGGGTTTCCAACACACGGCAGTGTTGGTCTTTATCCATAGAATAATCACTGTATACAAAGCATAATCCGTGCCTGGGAAGGCGGGCTGTCGTCGGTAGAATAATCCGGTATGCAGGTCCACTCGCTCGTCGGCTCTGGGGCTCCTCGGGTGCAGCCTCACATGGGGTCGGCCACCCTGGATAAGCAGCCAGTTCTACCCGAAACGATGGGGGTGCTGACTACGATAGTATTCTCACCGCACGAAGCACTACATATGAATAGACTATTATTAGCTTAATAGACTACGTCCAACTCGACGATATAGTGCCAAATATGACTATTCAAATATTAATATACACGATGTCTCAATACCGATGGTAGGCCGAACTTGGCCTTACTCCCACACGTGGCGTCGCGGGGAGGCTTTACGTCTGTCACTCTATTGGAGGGAAGAAACTGGACTAAAAAGGAAGTCCTACTTTAGTAGTGCAGTATATATACGCACTATGAACAAATAGTACCATTAGTGGTGCGGTAGCCAGATTCCTACGCGGAACTAGGACTTGTTCGTACATGTTGAGCGGTACGTTTGAACTGGGTCTGGGGGGTATGGCAGCCTGGCACCAAGGTCTCGACCAATAGTAGAATGGAGACTATTATGGGATGTTCAGTAGGCTAGAATGGATATTCAATGCATATTGTACAAGGAATATACAAGGGATATCAGGGAATATTAGAGAATATACAAATACAATTTAAATATATATATATAAATAAATATATATATATTCGGTTTAATCTGGCCCTTCACAACAGCCACCCCCTGATTGGTCCCAGACCTAATCAGTTAAGCAGAGACAGATTAATCGCGTTGTCTATTTACGCATAAGGGTTTGCTGTAGGGGTCAGTCAACTTCACAAAGTCATAGGGTTATAGGGTCATGGTCATCATCGATTGTGTCTGGGAGTCGGGGCAGTTCTATGAGCCTCGCCACGGGACGGGTGTAAGTGCGACCCTGGACAAGCACTTCAGCTGCTCGGACCTTGCCGTCGGCACCGGTGATCACCTTGCTTACGCGGCCGGCCGGCCACATAGCTCTGGGCAGTAATTGATCAATAATCATGACGACTGTTCCTTCTGTCAAATTGTCTCTCTCCTTTACCCACTTCTGGCGGGTCTGTAGAGACGGTAGGTAGTGCAGTAGGAATGTCCTTTGTTGTGCACTCTCTATGGTAGTGCAATCATCTATGTTGGGGTCTGCGGAGATAACAGTGCTCAATCCACAGAACATAGGTTTCTTATTCTCAGCCTCCTCTTGACTGGCTTCCCTCGGGATAGGCGTGGGCCACTCTCCTTCCGGGAGCTTTAGGAATGCTGGGCCGTCACTGTAGACATTGCGACGGGTGAGGTCATCTAGGGGCATTCCCCGGGTGATGACGTCAGCTGGGTTCTGTTTTGTATCAACGTAGCGCCACTCTGTTTCTCCGGTTAACTCTTCGGTTAAGTCTTGAATCTCGGTGACTCTGACTCCCACGAAGACTTTGTACTTGCATGAGTCCGATTTGATCCAGGCGAGTACTGTCGTGGAATCTGACCACAGGATTGTTCTAGACACCGGTATGGTGAGCTCACGTTGGATGAGCGTGGCTAGGTGCGCTCCGGCTAGGGCTGCGCAGAGCTCTAGACGTGGGATAGATTGTTGCTTGCGTGGGGCTATTCTCGAGCGGGCGAGGACAAATGCTGTGTAGATCTCTCCCCCCTCTTCTTGGGCCCGCAAGTAGGCTACTGATCCGTATGCGACCTCTGAGGCGTCACTGAAGACGTGTAAGTCCATTTTACATGTCTCTGGCCTCACCGTGGGTGGGAAGTAGCTTCGGCGCATATTAACGCCTGGGAGTGAGTGGAGCTCCATCTCCCACTCTCTCCAGGTGGATGCAAGGTGTGCGGGAATGGGGTCGTCCCAGCCCTGGTCCTTGTCCCACAATGCTCGTACAATCATTTTTGCCCTGGTGGTGTACGGTAGAATACATCCTAGCGGGTCATATTGTCGGGCGAGTGTTGTGTACACACTCCGTCTGGTGGTCGGCGCCGCCGCCGGCCTTCCCTGCTCCGTAGTCAGGGGCTTGTGTCTGTAGTGAAGCGAATCTGTTTTGAATCGCCACACCAATCCCAGGGTCATCTCCTGGGCTTCTCCCGGGATTGTAGCCATCCAGGTCTCGCTGCTGGCTGCCTTGTCCTCGGAGGAGAGGCTGCGCAGTACTTGCGGATCGCTGCTGGCCCACTGCCTGAGATCAAAGCCACCTTTGATCAATGAGGCGCAGAGTTTAATCAGGAGAGCCTCGGCTTCTTCCTCGGTTGAAAGGCTTTGTAGACAGTTGTCTACGTAGAAGCTGTTCTTTACGCTGTGTCGGACCTCTTCGTCCGCTGCTGGGTCCTCTGCTACATGTTTCTGTAGTGCAAATGTAGCACAGCAGGGGCTGCACGTCGTTCCGAAGGGGAGGACTTCCCATTGGTAGATGGCTGGGTGCTCATCTCCTGGCTTCTCTCTCCATAGGAACCGTAACAGGGGCTTGTCCTCCTCTACTAATCTCACCTGCAGGAACATTCCTTTAATGTCCCCGCTGATGGCCACCTTTTCCTGGCGGAAGCGGAGTAGAACGCCGAGTAGGGAGGGGCCGAGTGTGGGACCGGGCAGTAACTCTTTATTCAGATTTTGGGATCCGATCTGGTAGCTGCAGTTAAATACTATGCGGTCTTTACCGTTGTGATGGACCTTGTGGTGAGGCACGTACCACGATTCAGTGGTCTGGTCAGCCTCTTTAATGTCCATCTTTGTGACGTGTCCCGCTGTGATGAGCTTCTCAATCTCGGCGCGGTATACACTCTCTTGGGCGGGGTTCTTGGCTAAGCGCCGCTCCGTGTTCAGCAGGTACCGTTCTGTGGCGTCTGTCTTGGCGTGGAAAGTAGGCATTCCTTCTCGCCGCAGGAGTGGCGTGGCGTATCTCAACACGCCGTTGACCGGGACTCTCTTGGTCCCTGTCTCGAGGAGGTGAATGGCGTAAATGTCATCTTTAGAGCGAATGTCTTTCTTTCCGTTCTTAAAGGGCATTTGTTCCAAGGTCCATAGCCGCTCTACGTGTTGCAGGAGTGCGGTTTCTCCCTCTGTGACTCGGGAGTGGAGACATCTAGTGGCTGTACTTCGGTTGAGAGATTTGGCGAGCGGGCCTTGGAGAGTCCATCCCAAACGGGTCTCGACTGCTGCAGGACAGCCTCGGGGTCCGGTATGAACCCGGTCTATCGGGACAATGAGGTCTGCATGGTCGGAGCCTATCAACAGGGTCGGCATAGCATTGTCTATGAGCGGGATCGGTAACTTGCGCAGATGTGCATATTTCTCCATCAGCTTGGCGATGTGGTATGTGTACCGCGACAGTCCTATTTCTTGGCTGGTGAAAGCGTCTGTAATCTGGTACCGTCGCTCAGGCTGGCCGCTTGCTGCGATAGAGAATGAGACATTCTCGCCCTTTATCGTCTTCAAATCTCGTCTTATTGTCCGAATTGTCATTTGGGTTTCGCTTCCCCGCAGCCCTAGCTGGGCCGCAGCGGAGGCGAGCAGAAGGGTCTTCTCTGACCCGTCATCGAGGACGGCGTAAGTGTCCAGGACTTTATTCTGGTAGCTTAGTGTCACACGCACTACTTTTAGGAGTACTCGGGCTCCACTGCTGCTGGCGGGATCGATGTACATGACGCTCGCTTTGCTGCTGGATGGTGCGGGTGAAGGGCGCCTTCTGTTACTGTCGTGAAGTATGTCCAGATGGGCTCCATCGCACTTGGTGCACCTTTTCTTTAAGCGGCATTCGGCTGCCATGTGTGAGCGCGCACAGCGAAAACAGCGCTTGTTGGACTTTATCCATTGACTTGCTTCCTCCGCGTTCAGCTTGGGGAAGGAGTCACATTGCGCTAGCCAGTGTTCTTTCTCACAGTAGGGGCACACTATCTTCCACTTCTCCGTTCTGGAGGGGGTACTGTGGCTCCTGCTGCTCGGTACTGACTCCGATTGGTGCATCACAGTCACCGATCTTCTTCCATCATTTAGTCGTCTGGTTCCTTCTCTGGAGCCAGGGGTGCTCCGTCCGAATGTATCTAGCCGTAGGCTGCTGACTTCTTTCGCCAGGAAGTCTGCTAGATCGAGGAGGTTCGGTTCGGGGCCATTCGGGTCTCGGTGGTCTCTCTGCCGCCTAAAACGCTCCTGTCGAGCGGGCGGCAGCTTCTCCAAGATCCTTTCCACATTTGAGTTGGCGTAAAGTTCATGCCTCCCCTTCTCTCTCTGCGCTCCCAACATCCCTACCAGGGACTGCACTCTGATGGACAGGTCGTCCAGTGCTCGATTGTCTATTGCTGGGGGTAAGCGGTCGATGTGTCGGATCTCCTGGATCACGTAATCCCATATGCGCCCATACCTCTGGTCCAATGCTACCAGCGCTGCTGTGTATGGGGTGGTGGAAGTCGCGTAGGCGAGCGCTATATTATGTGCGCGGGGTACCTTTAAGTGCTTCAGTAGGATGGCGTATTTATGGCGTTCATCCAATACATCCACCAACATGGTCTCCAGACACATGCGGAGTTCTGTATACTGGGCCCGGTTCTCTTGGGTGAAGTCGGGTACCATAGGCGTGCCAATGTATGACGCTGACTGTGGATACATCGGCGAGCGTTGGGGGAGAGGCCTCCTAGGCGAGTCTCCTCCCGCTCCTTGGTATGGGCTGGTACCGGCAGTGTACCATGGCCCGCTTGTCCAGGTGCTGTTCCTCGGTGCGGGTCGTGCGTCGTGCTCACCCGTGTATAGAGTCGGGGGTCTGTAGCGCAGCTCCGCGGGAGTATAGCCTGGGCTGTACCGGACCTCCTGGTCCGGTAGAGTACTGTGCTGTCGTCGGGCGTGGTTCTCCTCCTCTTCCTCTTCGTCTTCAGTTAGGTCATCCAGTGCTTGTAGTCTCTGGTTTAGCCTCTCCACAGGATATGCTGCTCCTTCCCGGTTGCTAGGTCTCGCTTGGACCGGTGGGGGGAGGTGGTCTGTGGGGGGTATAGACCTCGTCTGTTGGTCAAGTTCAGGGTTGTTTACTCGGCTAGGGGATGCCGCCCTGGAGGTGTGTCTAGACGAGTTCCTGGAGCCTCTGGCGGAGGGAGAGGGTGTTGTCCGTCTGATCAGCTGTTCTATTAGTTGCGCTTGCTGTCTGTCGCGCTCTGCGTCCCGTAGAGCACCAGCAGCTGCTCGCTGGCTGTCTGCTCGGTCTCGGGCCACATTCTCTTCCATCTGAATGCGTCTTATTTCTAGACGTATATGCTCTTCTTCGCTCCGCTGCTGGATCTGCAGTCGGTCGCGTTCAGCAGCGGCGTTCAGGCTGATGAGGAAGGCCTGCTGTAGGGTCCTCTCTGCCTCGCTGGGAGAAGGCGGTTGTATAGGGGAGCCTTCCCTCGGGGTACTCCTTGCGGAGCCTTGGAGCTCTATCTCCACGGTGCTCTCCCCGTCTTCTTCCGTGCCGAGTTCTCTCTCGGTAGCGTTGTATTCCTCCCGGGACTCATCGGGGACTACTTCTTCAGTACAGGCGGGGTGTGAAGTCATGTCTGGTTCCCACTGGTCCCCACCGTGAGCTTGGTCAGTTACATTAGAACCCGTAGGGGCCTCTATGGTCGGGGTAGTCTGGGCGTTGGGGTTAGACATACTTTTACTTTCTAGTTTTACCGCGTTTACTGTTAGTAGAAGACTAGGTTGTTGACTGACAGCGTAAGCCTCTAAGTACTGAGGGAGCCGTCGTTCGCGCTGCAGGCGTTGGTTAGGAGGATCGTTTCGTGGAGTGTTCATCATAGGCCATTTCAATATTAATAACACTATATTAATATTACACTAATTACCATCCGGCTCGAAGGACCAATTGTAACTGAGGGGTACAATTCCCTGACTGTATTGTTAGATATGATACTTACTACCACTACCTCTTGTACTTTAGACTCTGGCCACCCAGTACTAGGCATAAATAATTATGGTAAACACTCCCACGTAGATGAAACGATCCAACACAAATGTACCAAGTCGAAAGTCTGCGTTTAATAATAATTAATACATAGCAAAAGGTATGTAGAGCAATCACATTTATGATTTGAAATAGGATGCACTTTTATGGCAAATGAGTATTCGTTGGTATATCAATAGAGAACGTCCAATCTCTGGTGGCGCAGGCGGTAAATATACAACCTGGAATATTTAAGGAATAATAGCAATGATACTTTAATGATTATAGAACTGGATACACTAGGGGGGAATTCCGGTCGCTTGTAAGACAACTGGAGAAGGGGGGGGGGGGGGGGGTAGAGTCTGGCTGTATCCGTCTGGCCGAGGGTATCCTGGGAGAACCCACGGTTGTGCGGCTCGGTGCCTCAGCGATCCTCGATCCACAGATGAAAGCAGTTGGACTCTCTGTGGGCCGGCTTCCTCCGGTCCACGATGGAGAGACGTGAAGCGACCTCGTCGTGTAGAGCGTCTCCTCACCTGTCATCCTCTCCGGGGGGGGGGTTTCCAACACACGGCAGTGTTGGTCTTTATCCATAGAATAATCACTGTATACAAAGCATAATCCGTGCCTGGGAAGGCGGGCTGTCGTCGGTAGAATAATCCGGTATGCAGGTCCACTCGCTCGTCGGCTCTGGGGCTCCTCGGGTGCAGCCTCACATGGGGTCGGCCACCCTGGATAAGCAGCCAGTTCTACCCGAAACGATGGGGGTGCTGACTACGATAGTATTCTCACCGCACGAAGCACTACATATGAATAGACTATTATTAGCTTAATAGACTACGTCCAACTCGACGATATAGTGCCAAATATGACTATTCAAATATTAATATACACGATGTCTCAATACCGATGGTAGGCCGAACTTGGCCTTACTCCCACACGTGGCGTCGCGGGGAGGCTTTACGTCTGTCACTCTATTGGAGGGAAGAAACTGGACTAAAAAGGAAGTCCTACTTTAGTAGCGCAGTATATATACGCACTATGAACAAATAGTACCATTAGTGGTGCGGTAGCCAGATTCCTACGCGGAACTAGGACTTGTTCGTACATGTTGAGCGGTACGTTTGAACTGGGTCTGGGGGGTATGGCAGCCTGGCACCAAGGTCTCGACCAATAGTAGAATGGAGACTATTATGGGATGTTCAGTAGGCTAGAATGGATATTCAATGCATATTGTACAAGGAATATACAAGGGATATCAGGGAATATTAGAGAATATACAAATACAATTTAAATATATATATATAAATAAATATATATATTCGGTTTAATCTGGCCCTTCACAACACATCCAGTGCCGTTCACAAGAGGGCGCTGTGACTCCGTGAGTGCCAGCGCTTTGTTCAATGGGGATAAATGCCGGTGTTTGCAGTGCTAAAACTATATTAAATATTATAGCTATGGATCTAATAACACAGTCGATTGTCAGTGAGTTTCTTCCGGTCAACATGCAAAAAAACAGATAATTTTTTCATCCATACATTTCCGTTTTATACCGTGGTGAATACGAGCATAGTTCCAGAGCGATTCTGTGTAATCCCAGGAAACGCAGCCAAACAGCGCTTTACTGCATTTCACTATAAATTGTGCCAATCCTCGCCTGGATCAATAATCAATCTGAGATCAATGCTAGATTATCGGTATTATGTTTCATCATGGACGCATGAAAGGGGGGAGGGAAATCCGCCCCTCCGTGCTTTGATCGCAACCAACGGGACACCCCACACACACACACGCTCCGATCGTCGGGAAAAAATTATCGGATCAACGCAAGATTGATAATATATAGCCCTTACCTTGTCTATGATGTACTGCAAAAAGAATAATCCAATTATCTGATCGCCATTCCAAGTACTGATCGCGATCATGTTTCCAACGTAATCCAGCATTGAACATGAACGGGGGGGGGGGGGGGGGGGGGGGGGGCTCGTCGAAGCAACTGTGGTAACCGCTTGTCTTGCCCGAGTGTTTAGACCCCGGCCCCACGCCACAGCTCGGCCCAGAAAACAAGCCACATCGTTTCAAATGGAGTGCAATAGCGGCCGCAAGGCGTTAGGCGGCAGTATTGGACGTTTGTGATCTCAGACCCATTCAGGACAGCCTGCACAAGGTGCCTCGATGGATTATGAATGGCGATAGCGAATAAAAGAAATAACGACCCGGAAACGAGAATCTTTGTTTTTCGGCAACCAAAGGGTTAAGACACATTTTGATAGTTTATCCGTGAGCTGGATGCAATCCTACCTGGAGGGGAGAGAACAGATGGTAGAGGTAAACGGTACCCTATCCCCCCCCCTCCCAGTGAGCTGTGGTGTTCCACAAGGAAGCATACTAGGACCGTTACTGTTCCTAATTTATGCAAATGACATGTCATCAGCTTGTGACTGCAACTTGTTCCTGTTCGCGAACGACTCAGCCCTGCTGGTCTCTGACAAGAACAAGTTACAGGTTGAACAAACCCGGATCTCGGCAGAATCCGCACCTGGCTCGCTGATAACATATTATCATTACACCTGGATAAAACAGAGTCCATTCTCTTCGGATCAAATAACAAACTCAGCAAGACCAACAGCTTCTCTGTTACAGTGGTTTTTTTTAAGGTGCTCTTTGGATAAGGGGAGCCAGTTGAAAAAAATAAGGAAGTTCCAGGCACTCTTCATGTATATAAAAAAGCTTTAATAAATCGCTTAGTTCATTATAGAACCATTAAAAAAACACCAACATGTGTCGGCCTCTCTATCGGCCTTCTTCAGGGCATACAAACAAACAAATGGGTGAACTGAGCTATATTCGAGGTGGAGGCTGTGCTAATTGCTCTATTGACCTCATGTGTGAGCACCTAGTCAGCCTGAAGTCCAGCTGTCACAATTGTATATGCCTCTAGACTCCAGAGGTCCTCCAACATCTAGAGTCCAAAACTGACATAACTCTTCATATACATATATACATTTTAAAACTAGAATAGCAAAACACCAACAAAAAATACTCCCATATTTATAAAAAGGAAACCATATCTATGGTATCATTAATCCCTGGATAAGACATGGCTTTGAGTCTATATATCCAGCGACTCTCTAATTGGTTCAGTGCTCTCTCTCTATCCCCTCTTGGAGGATTGAGGGGGGCATGGTCGATTCCTAGAGCTGTAAAATAATTGGAAGTTAGCATGTTTATCCATATAATGTTTAACCATAGCATAGTCACAGTTTTGAACCTTAGCTGCATATTTATGCTCACTGAGGCGGTCGTGTAAGCGCCATTTGGTGCGGCCAATGTAGACACCAACACAATATATAAATAACATGGGTAGTTTTACAGTTTTTAAAATGTCTCGTTGTGTATACCTGCTGTGTTCTAGGATGGGTAAAGCCCTTACATTTCACCACAATGTCACACTGTTTACAGTAGCCACACTGAGGGGCCTTTCTCACTCACCAATTCGATTCCGTTCCATTTCGTACCGTCCTCATTCCGGATCGGATGCGAACTTCCCCCCTCCCTCTCCCCCCTCTAGTTTGTGTACACACTTCAGTCTTGGTTCGCTCCGGGTTCTGTTTACGGTTTGCGTTTTGAGCGTTTCCGCTTGCCGTTGGCGATGATGTCACGCTCGAAAATGTAAACAGGAAGTGTGTTAACACGGAGACTGGAGACTGGATGTTGATATAAAAGAAACAAATAACCAATAAATATGAAGTTATATTTGAACCTCTGTTGTCAAGCCTTGTCAATATAACCCACCCCCCTTTTCTCACGAATGGAACTCTGTTGTAGAGTCCGCTTTTGAGCGTTTTGCAGGGTTAACGATAACGCTAAGCTAACGGCTAACGCTAGTTAGCTTAGCCTTTTACTAGTAACATTGCTCGCATCGATTATATTGAATGTCATTGATCTACTGGTCGACCACGGCCGACTGGTTGGGCACCACTGGTCTAATAGAAATAAATGCATTCGAACAAGAAAGTATAGTATACAGCAATGGCTAACGCTAAGCTAACGGCTAACGCTAGTTAGCTTAGCCTGTCCAGCAGCTGGACTGGATCCAGCAGACTGGATGCTGATATAAAAGAAACAAATAACCAATAAATATGAAGTTATATTTGAACCTCTGTTGTCAAGCCTTGTCAATATAACCCACCCCATTTTATCACAAATGGATGGTGTTGTAGAGTTCGCTTTTGAGCGTTTCCCAGGGCTAACGCTAAGCTAACGGCTAACGCTAGTTAGCTTAGCCTAGTCTAGTATAGCCTGTAGCACTTATTTTTCAGCAAAGAACGTGCAATAAACAAAACGGATACATTCACTGTGTGTTCTGCCTCTCATTTGTTGATGAAACAAAACTAACATCAACACAATTGAACACCAAAAGCTGAGTTTAGTCTCGTCGGCGCTGATTTTGTTAGCTTACATGCTGAATGTGAATTGAATATGCCAGTATAACAGTATAGCATTGTGGCAAACGCTAAGCTAACGGCTAAAGCTAGTTAGCTTAGCCTGTTCAGCACATTATCCCATCGCTCGTGGCAATTATATTCCATGTTATTGATCTACTGGTCGACCACGGCCGACTGGTTGGGCACCACTGGTCTAATAGAAATAAATGCATTGCGAGCCAGGGAAGTGCTGTTTGTAACGTGGCTTCATGTTTTCATCCACTGAGCTGTGAGGCTCCACATGCTTGTTTGGTTGCGGTCTGAACTCTCAAATTGCCCATAAATATCGTTTTTGTGGGTATTGTCCAGTTGTTGCTGTGTGGTTTTATCTGCCCAAAATTCAAGCAAGCATGAAAAGCATTACAGTAACGACGTTGTGTGTGTCACGCCCCCCGCTCCCACTGGCCCGCATCCGAAACCACCTAATCCAACCGTCCCAGGTTCAGCGGGGGGTAAAACGAATCAGCGCCGGTTCGATCCCAAAAGGGGTGTGTCCGTCTGAGTGAGAACACTCCCCCCGTCCCCGGGGGCGCTGATTCGATCCCAATAGGTGAGTGAGAAAGGCCCCTGAAACGTTCCATTAGGGACTTTAGGTAGCCATGTGGTTCTTTCCTCAGCTGGTAAGTGGCTGTGTGCTAGTCTGTCTCCTAAAGTAGGAGCTTTCCTAAAGGAGCACACAGGGGGCTATGGAAATATTTCTTTCAGAGTTTCATCACATTTGATGATGTCCCAGTTCCGTTTGATAATGTTCCGTATAGCGGGAGCCTCTGTACTGTATCTAGTGCAGAAGTACACCTGGTCATTCTTAGGGCTAGTGGTGGGCTTCCTGGTTAAAAGTGATTGGCGTTCTAGGGTGCTGGCCTTAGAGAGAGCTGAATCTAGGATCTTAGGGGAGTAGTTGCGCTCCCTAAAGCGGGTATACATCTCTCTGCTCTGAGTTTCGAAATCCCTGTCGTTGTCACATATTCTATGGAGCCTTTGGAATTGTCCAAATGGTATGTTCTCTATCAGACTATCTGGATGGAAGCTATTAGCATGGAGTATGGTGTTTTTGTGTGTCTCTTTGCGATATATAGTTGTGTGTAAATTAGCCCCTAGTATCTTTACTGATTGTAAGATCTAGGAAGTTGATTTTATTTCTATTGTATTCCAAAGACAGTTAACAGTTCCTTGTAGTGGAGGCGGTGGACTTGGAGTTTTGTGGATTTCCATAAACACTCCACCTTCCGACATGTACGCCTGAAACAACGAATGGCATCATTTAACCAGGGATATGGTTTTACTGACGGAATGAGGCGCGTCTTTATTGGAGCCACTTTATCCAATATGGATGAGCAATATGAGTTAAATGCGCTGACCAGAGAGTCTACATCAGCTTGTGAGGACTGCACCGCGCTTTGATCAAAAACTGAGGAAAATGTCTCCGCAGAGAGTTTACCAAGGACACGAGAGGACTTTACATGTTTACCGGGCACGAAGGTCAACTCAAATGATAGATTAAACATTATACAGTCATGATCAGAAACATGCAAATCTTCGGAACAAATGGAGTCAACACTTAACCCAAGCGAGAACACAAGGTCCAATGTATGTCCATGGGTGTGAGTGGGACCGGTCACGTGCTGGGTGAAATTTAATGACTCAGTGAGATTTAGAAAATCAACAGCAAAGTTATCTGTTTTATCATCAACGTGGATGTTGAAATCACCAGCCATTAAAACTCTGTCCAGACTGATAATGGAGGAAAGGAATTCACTAAACTCAGGCATGAACAAGCTATTTGAGCCAGGAGGGCTCCTATGGCACATCCTTTCACTTGTTTGAACAGATTATCCTGAAATAAAAACACATTGTGTTAGAGCGTCCATTCTGTGAGGTCTACACGGAAATCTGTGGGTGGTTCTTGTGGCTGTGGGCGTTTGTCCAAATAGTGTCTTAAGGCAGCCAAACCTTGTCTGTGGTCGATTGATGTATACAGCGCTGTGACATCCATCACCGCTAATAATGCATTCGGGCCAATGTTGTTATGTTCCTTGATTTTAGTAAGGACGTCCGTAGTGTCTTGTATATATGCCGGGAGGGATGGAAGCAACGGCTTAATGTAGAAGTCCACGTACTTCGAAATGGGCTCTGTGAGGGAGTCATTTCCAAAGATGACAGGTCTTCCTGGTGGATTTGTAAGGCTCGTATGGACTTTGGGCAACATGTAGAAAGATGGTATAATGGGATTGGGGTTAAAAAGGAACTTAAACTCCTGTTCTGAGATCAGATCATCTGCTTTGGCTTTAGAAAGCAGCGCTTTTAGTTCACCTGTTAGTGTCAATAGGGGATTCCTGGCTAAGGGGAGATAATGGGTAGGGTCCCGTAGCTGTCAATAAGCTTCCTTGGTGTATTGTTCAATACCCCAAACCACAACTCTTCCACCTTTGTCCGCTCTTTTGATCACTATGTTTTTGTTGTCAGATAATTCTTTCAATGCTTCACGTTCTACTTTTGTCAGGTTATGTTTACTAGAGGTTGTGCTTTTAGCAAGGAGATTCTCTCTCTCATAACTGACTTTCTTCTCAAAAGTGTTCAGTGTGGGATTCTGAGACTTAGGTTTGAACGGGGTGGGGCGGTGGCTATCTACTGTATACCAGACTGAGTAGGAGTTGCTGGTGTGGGAGATGCCTTGTACCATGCCTTTAAGTGGAGGTTTCTATAAAAACGAAACAGGTCTACTTTTAAGTCAAAGTCATTCCCTTGATTGGTTGGGGCAAAGGTAAGTCCTTTAGATAAGACTTTTGTGTGTGGAGTCTAGAGGCATATACAATTGTGACAGCTGGACCTCAGGCTGACTAGGTGCTCACACCTGAGCTCAATATAGCAATTAGTAGCCTCCACCTCGGATATAGCTCAGTTCACCCATTTGTTTGTTTGTATGCCCTGAAGAAGGCCGATAGAGAGACCGAAACATGTTGGTGTTTTTTTAATGGTTCTATAATGAACTAAGTGATTTATTCGAGCTTTTTTATATACATGAAGAGTGCCTGGAACTTCCTTATTTTTTTTCAAGGGACTAAACACGTTTCGCAATTACGCCACATCAATGTGGAACACCCTACCCACAGCCATAAAATAATGTGAATCCCTACCCACCTTCAAAACCGCTCTCAAAGAGCACCTACGGGAGGCTGCAATTCGAAACTGGCCCCCGTATATGTCCAAACCCCCCCTCTCTATGCTTGCACCTTGTTGGTTATGTTGAGACACATTAGAACATGGTGTTGTGGGTTATGTTGACACACATTAGAACATGAGACTGCAGTACGTCAGACTAAAGGACAGTCAGTCTGACGTACTGGTGAGCAACACCGGCGCCCCCCAAGGAACTGTGCTGTCACCCTTCCTCTTCACCCTCTATACCTCAGACTTCTGCCACAACTCAAGCGGGTGCCAACTGCAGAAGTTCTCTGACGAGTCCTCCATCGTAAGCTACATCACAGACGATGATGAGGAGGAGTATAGAACCCTGGTGGAGAGCTTTGTGGGGTGGAGCGACAGCAACCACCTCCAACTCAACACCAGTAAGACCAAGGAGCTGGTGTTGGACTTCCGGAGGGGCAAGAAGAGGCCCCCCCCCGATTCCCATCACCATCCGAGGGGAGGAGGTGGAGGTGGTGGAGTCATATAAGTTCCTTGGGGTACACCTGAACAATAAACTGGACTGGTCGGACAACACAGAGGCCCTCTACAGGAAGGGACAGAGCAGGCTGTTCTTCCTGAGGAGACTCAGGTCCTTCGATGTTTGCAATAGACTGTTGCAGTCATTCTACCAGTCGGTAGTGACCAGCGTCCTCTTCTATGCTGTGGCATGCTGGGGGGGCCACACCAACTCGAGGGACACCAACAAGCTAAACAAGCTGGTGAGGAAGGCTAGCTCCGTGGTGGGGGTCGAGCTGGTCGGACTAGAGGTGATGGCAGAGAGGGGGATGAGAAGGAAGCTGGCTGCTATCCTGGAGAATCCCTCCCACCCTCTCTACGACGAGCTAGTAAAGATGAGAAGCACGTTCAGCCACAGACTCATACCCCCCTGACACTCAACTAACCGCCTCGGACAGTCCTTCATACCAGCGGCCATCAGGCTCCACAACAGTGGGCAGGGACTGCTGCCAGACATCCAACTAGAACTAATAGGAAGCTAAAAAGGACAATAACACTACCTTATGCATACTGCACCTTATGTGAATACTGTGATACTGTGAATACTGTATATTTCATTTCAGTTAGTTATATAGTAAATTATAACACTACCTTATGCATACTGCACCTTATGTGATACTGTGAATACTGTGAATACTGTATATTTCAGTTAGTTATATAGATAGTAAATTATTTTGACTTATTTGTTTACACTGCTTGTGTTGTTTTTACTACCTGTACCCTCCCCCATCCCCCATGCTGCTATGTTGCTTGAATTTCCCCAAGGGGATCAATAAAGGAATATCTTATGTTATCTTATGGTGTTGTTGGTTATGTTGAGACACATTAGAACATGGTGTTGTTGGGACACATTACAACATGGTGTTGTTGGTTATGTTGAGACACATTAGAACATGGTGTTGTTAGGACACATTAGAATGTTACCTGAGAGAAACCGCTACAAATCAATCACTTGCTTCCTCTGACACATCACTTTGTTTTTGTGCCCAGGCAATGGTGTCAGAGTTTACCTGATGTGCACACGGAGAGGTGTGTGTGTGTGTGTGTGTGTGTGTGTGTGTGTGTGTGTGTGTGTGTGTGTGTGTGTGTGTGTGTGTGTGTGTGTGTGTGTGTGTGTGTGTGTGTGTGTGAGTGTGTGTGTGTGTGTGTGTGTGTGTGTGTGTGTGTGTGTGTGTGTGTGTGTGTGTGTGTGTGTGTGTGTGTGTGTGTGTGTGTGTGTGTGTGTGTGTGTGTGTGTGATGTATGGATTATAGAGACTGACTGCAGGGGTCCAGAGCTGAGGTCAGATTGCTGCTGGGAACATGAAAGATTCTCACATAGGGGGGGGGGGGGGCAGTGGTCAGAAGACCTGACCTACAGAATCAATGTTGTTATAAAAGAGCAAATGGCAAGATCAGAAGCACGGCTAGCGTTAGACGGACTGCACTTCACTGAGAGAGTAGCCTGCATAGAAATGTTGTTTGCTTTGGACAATCAACAATATGTTTTAAAAGACTTGTGGCCTTCATCGGGTGGGTGTATAACCCAGGTAATTTATCAATTTAGACTTGGTCATACAGAAATCTATTCTGAAATCATGCACCATCCTCTGCACGTAGTGGAGACGCAAAATGGCAAAGTATGTGTACTACTTATCTCATGCTGGAGCTTGCCAATAGAATTATAGAATCATCAAGTCAGACAAATTACAGAAGGACAAAGAAGTCCCAGTGTAGCCTACTTGCATCACTATGAGAAATTTCAAGTAGGCTACATGCTACAGCCCAAACCGTGGATGACTTAACTCATTTGATAAGAAGACTTCATGCAACCTACTGTATTTCAATGTCAAGCTCAGTTTTAAATATATAGGTGTCATTTTCAACCCAAATTCACATTTGAACTTTGAGCAACATGTAAAGAAGTTTGCTCAAAATCTTGGATTATTGCCAAACTTGAGGCTAGTATTGTCTCAAATCTTGGAGAATTATTCATGCTTTTGTTTCCTTGCCCCTGGACAATTGTTCTGCTTTGTTCACAGGCCTCAGTGAGTCAGTGGTGACCCAGCTCCAATGGCAGACATTCATAAAGCTTTTGTGACAGCATCTTTCAGGTTTGTTGTGAGTCCTCCTCATCCTCTCCGTGCACCATCTTTCAGGTTTGTTGTGAGTCCTCCTAATCCTCTCCGTGCAGCATATGGAGTGAACTGCTTTGGTTGTCGCTCACAGGCAGCAGACTCTCTGCTTCATTTAATCCTATATGTTCTGCCCATATCACTACTCCAGTGTATCTTAGCCAACTTCAGCTGATGGAAACACTGTGGGTATCCAAAAATAATCAACGGTAATAGAAATGACCCCAGTAGATTGATAAAAAAATATAGAAACAATTATCTATAACACAAACAAACTATATACAATATGTATACATCAGTATATTAGGGCATCATACAAGGTCAGTGTTGAGTGTATGAGCGTCTCATAGCCTGTTGTTTACAGGTCATTATGTCATAGGCACATACACTGATATGTATTGTATATGTACTGTATGTATTTACTTTGTGTTATAGATGATTTATTCTGCAGTGATTGACTATACTGGAAACCACTGGTTTCAAACAACAAATGACAGCTGGCGAGTCTCGAAGGGAAGCGTCATCTGACCGTCGCCAGGCCTGAACATCATTGTTGGGTGACATCTTCTTTCACGTTCAGTCACCTCACAAGATGTTCAGATAAAGGCCTATAGGTCCGGGGGTCCGCTCCTCTTGAGTGTGCCTGCAGGGGTTCAGAGGGCCAATCCTTCCCTCCCCCTGTATCGACATTGTGTGCCCTTTCGCAGCCCCCCTCCCACAGCTATGGTTTCCTTTATCGCTGGGCCGGGTGGCTCTGTGGCGACCAGCGGGGGTTCTGCACACTACAGGAGTAAGGGCTTTCTCCTTCTAAAGGTCAGCCATGCTGGTAGAGTGTTCGTCCCTCTGTCCATCCCCCTCATCTGTCTGTCTGCCCGTCTGTCTGCCTACAAGCCATTCAGACGTATGGAACAGTACTGTGCATTCCTCTACCCATGACTGCATTTATATAGCTCTTTACAATTTACACCTCACCCATTCACTCACACACCGACGGCGGAGGCAACCATGCAAGGTGCCAACCTGCTTATTGGGAGCAGTTAGGGGTTAAGTGTCTTGCTCAAGGACACTTTTACACGTTGCTGGGAAAAGCCGGAATCGAACCGGGAACCTTCAGATTACCAGACTACTGCTCTACCTACTGAGCCACTGTCACCCCATCTCCCGGCAAGGTTCCTCTGCCCACCCCCCACTGCCTGTGCCCTCTTCCTATCCTTCCTTTATTATTGTATTTTGCACAATCAATGCGGGCATGACCAACCGCATTTCACTGTATGCCCTGGTATGTATGTGACAAATAAACCTCTTGATTCTTGATTCTTCTTCTGGGTCTGTATGTCCATCTGCCCAACTTCTCAAACGTATCACTTATCACATTCTCATTTCTGGACTAGCCATCTCTTACCCCTGCAACAAAATGATCAATCTTTCTATTGGATGCGCTTGTGTTTTCAGCCAGTCACACCAATGACTACTGTAAATTCCTATGGTGTTTGGATCTCATGGGGTCCTCACAAAAAGGAAGTTTACTATAATTGAATGTATCCGAAATGATGAATGAACATGATGAAAGAATGTATAAGTAAGACTATTTATGATTGTGGGTTTCACACACTCAGGCAAGTCTGTACCAAATCACCTCAGAAACAGTCTCAGATAGAGGTCTCTGAAGCAAAATCTGTTCAGTGGTGCATCGTGATAAAGTTAGAAAACCCCAGGCTTAAACAAGGACATTAGCAAAGCTGTGTCTTTGGCTAAAACAACAATATTTACTAGTGCTAAAAGGACAATGTAACTTAAAGATAACGACTCATGTTGTGACTGTGACCCCACAGTAAAGGGCTCTGCATGCTCGAGCGACAATAGCGCAACAGCAACACGACATGGTCAACGCAACAATGTTGCAAGCACTCTGCATTTATAGTGTGGTATATTCTAATCAATATCTAAGGTGATTTGCAGTACAATGAGATTGCTATCTGGAAAAGGAAGAAGGTCATAATGATAGAATGGTCTTTCTAGTGGAGAAATAAACTGTGCAGGCCAGGCAAAGAAGGAACTATGGTTCAAAACTCATTATTTATTTTGCCTCGGGGTTCAGAGTGAATTAGAAGGTTGCTTTTTACATACAAGGATTATTTCAGAGTATATTAACACATGTTGTACAAAGGATTAATAAGGTTTGCACATCAAACCCAGTCTGTACCTAAAACAGTCATGTCAACATAAATGAAATAGAATCTACTGTGAGCATTACACATGAGTAAATCTGGTCAACAGATAGCAGGGATCTGTACATTACTCTAACCTAAACAACATTGGTTTTTCCCATGATTTACTCACGTATAATCAGCAGTCTGTGGTGGATCGGTTGAGAGACACAGAAAACCCCCCCTGTTGGGTTGTCTGGCCTCTCTCTCAAACACCGCTCGCTCTCTTAAATACTCTGATTTCCACCAATAATAACCGTCTAATAATACGTTTTGGTCCAATCAGGTTGGTCTTCTGGGAGGCGGTCCCCAATCGATCTCCTGTCTGTGTGTGGGCTGGTTCCTGCAGCCCCCGTCTGTGTCTTCTTCCAGTATCCACAGCGAGGGTCTTCATGTGACTTTTTTGATGACTGGACAGTTTTAACACTAACCTTTTTCTAATCTGTACCTTAAATGTAAGAAGTTACATATTTATTCAGCATTTACCCAATGTGGAGTTTGTCTATATTTTAATACCAGATTTCCTATATTAAGTATCACAAGCCTGCTTTTTCCCAGACTAAATTTATAGTTCTATGGTTTAGGTTTTAGCAAGCTTTAAAACCAGAGTGAACTAGCATTATTACTTAAATATCCAGTTTGACATTCTAAATGATATTCAAATATTCTTTGATC
Organism: Notolepis coatsorum; assembly: GCF_963971535.1. NCBI lineage: Eukaryota > Metazoa > Chordata > Actinopteri > Aulopiformes > Paralepididae > Notolepis > Notolepis coatsorum. The sequence continues at coordinate 49,429,436 of NC_140184.1, read as the reverse complement.
TAATACCTCAGATAGATTAATATGATATAGTTATTATTCCAATATTGTTTTTCATTCTAATCTAGTATAATGTAATTGCATTTGTCTTTAGCAAGTCTGTGACCTCTGGTCTCTGTTAGCCCAGCTGTCTACTATCTGCTCACAGTAAGGTGTGACCTTTAGTCTTTGTTCTGGTGCTGAGTGTAACTTTTCAGTTCCTTTGTTTCTAGTGGGGTACATTTGCATACAGTCTTTAGTCACGAGTGGGGGTTGAGTGGCTGTCTGTGACACCAGTATCAGCTCCTTACTTTAGCACTGAAAATCCATTTTGCTGTTGAAAGGTACACCTGGCTTTTACATTATGGTTCTCTAATTATTCACACATATTAGTTATGAAATACACAGTCAATGTTACCACAATAGTTCTACAACGGCTACGCACAGCCTAAGCAACATTGTACCCTGTATGTAGCTAGGTTCCCTAGATTACTGATTTCCCTTCTCAACCAACCCATTGATAACAACCCTTATTACATGGCGTTTTAACATTCGCCAAAATGCTTGATTGTGATTGGTCAATAGCGCTCGGTTGCCCCTGACAGCGGTGAATTATTTCTCGATAACTGACCGCTGCCATGGGCAACGCGCAATAATGACCGATGATACGGGTAACAGAGCGCTATTGACCAATCACTATCAAGCATTTTGGTCGCAGTCACGAAAGCTGCTCAGCATATGCACAGCTGCACTCATCAGTGCAATCAGACCGGCTGCCGGCGATGATGACAGAGGAGCAACAGAACAACTGCGTCTGCATTTGATCTCGTCTTGTTGATGGTGCAAAATGAATTAGGTATATTGTTAGTAAGTTAGCCATGTAATAAGCGGGATAATGTATAGCTATACTCGGTCATTGTTGCAAAATAATTGACCTTCACTGCATTTAGAACACCTCGACGCGGCGCCTCGGTGTTCTAAACTCTGTGTCGGTCAATTATTTTACGACAATGACCGAGTATAGCTATCCATTATCCTGCACATATAATAGCCGTGTTTATGTTTGTTGTTGCTCGTGTTGTATTGTTGTATATAGTGTAATATAGTTATATTTAGTTAGTTTGTTACATTTGTTAGTTAAGTTAGTTCGTTAGTTTAGGTTAGTTTTAATGTTACTTAATGTCTAATGTTAGATAAGTTAACGCTAGCTAAGTTAGCAGCAGGGATGGACGCCGTTGTGCAAATGCAGCTACAATCGATGATGAGGAGGAAGAGCTGCTGATTTTAATCGGCAGGAAAGAGAGAGCGCATCAAAGCCATATATAATATAATATCCATGTGGTGCGGTCGTAGCCACGACAGTGCAGCTCGAACTACATGTTGTATTCAATTAATTGATTGCTGTTTAACTTGTCCCTGTGTCCAGTCCTTTCGCCTAGCCCCACCCATTCATTGTAAACAATGATGCATGTAATTATATTAATGTTACTGTGTGTTGTAGCTATGTTAATAAATTCTGAATGGCATTAACGTTAGTTGGGTATGTTAGCTAGTATGATAGTCCAGACAAACAAAGCTATTTAGTTAGCTTGCTAGCTATCGTTGGTAATCAAAAGTTGTCTGTACGTTACCTCAGGATACCACTGTCATTTTATTTAGTTGGTTAGGTATTTAGCTAATGTTGATAGCATTGAATAGCATCAACGCTAACTGGCTGGCTACAACGAATTCTCACAAGCTGGCATCGTAAAATCTCAACACCAGCCATGGGAATACTGTTTACTAAATTATGGAGGCTTTTTAATCATCAAGGTAAAAGAGGATTTGTCATGATCAACTGAAGACATATGCTATGGAACAGTCTATGTGCTTGGCTACTTAGCTAACGTTAGCTTATTTTGGTTTTCAGAAAAAGGCCTGCTATGTGACGCTAATCTCTACCTAGTATCGTATCGTGTATTTCATCACATAGCCAGGACAGCATGATGTAGAACAGTGGTGCCCAACCAGTCGACCTCGATCGACCGGTAGATCGCGCGCTGTTTTTTTTTTTTTTTTTTTAACTTTATTTTTTAGCGTTTATCGCTTTTCTGGTCAAGCATGACCGACAGTTGTAGGGTGAAACGGGAGAGAGAGCAGGGGGAGACATTCGGCAAATGACGGCGAGTCCGGGAATCGAACTCGGAGTCAACCAGATCCGTGACGCAGCACGGAGTCCCGCGACGCAGCGCGGTAACATGGTGTGCTACTGGAGCACCCCGCGCGCTGGTTTCAAGTAGACCGTGAGATTATTTAGGTAGGTGACAGTACATTGGAAAAATAAAATAAAAATATCAAGCGAAAATCCGCGAGCCCAACTCAGATTGAGTTTTCAACCTGTCCGATGTGTGTATTTGCCATGTCTCGCCCCTGCATCAACGGAGGCACAGTATTCTAATACTCATCATACATCCTGCGCAGGTATAATCACTGAGGCCACGTCTGGTCTTTTGTGAGTCAGAGGAGCGCAAAGTGCCGCGACGTGCATGCGCGAGCGTGCGTGACAGCTGCGGAGGTATATCGTCTGGTCTTTTGTGAGTCAATGTGTACTCAGATATTTGTGATCGACACTGTCTCGTAACTAAAGCACTTCCAGGGGGGGGGGGGGGGGGGCTTTCCAGGCCAAGCATATAAAGCTGATGATAAAGTTGATTCATTTAACCTGGACACACGCAATGGATAGGTCTGTTGTCAGAAGCGGCGCGTCATGTGCGTGTGTTCCAAATGCTGGCAAGAGAAAGGCAGAATTTAGTAGTAGCAATACCAGAACTACTATGAAACGGAGTAAAAGAAGTTATATTTCATATAGCTTACGCTCTAAGTGGAACATATCCTATATCAGTCTAGATACTGAATACATTTCTCCACATGTACATGTACACACCCATCCGCCTGGCCACACCCCCATCCGCTCCTCTACATAAGCAGGGGTGTGGCCATACTAACAGCTCCTTCCTAATTTTCACCACCGACAAGTGTCTCTATACACCACTTGAGTTTAGTAACAAAAGTAGTTGGAAAGGAGCTACGTTGAAGAGAAGGAGCTGCGTTGAGATTATATCTTTGTTTTCTCTCTCACTATTTTTGAGGAAATACAGCGATAATGTCTTCGCCACCGGAGTGTCTAGAAGATGATGATCATTCTGACTATCACCGGCGCTTCGTATTAGGGGCTTGCGTCGCTGAGCAATCCACGCTGGCATTACCTCCAGCTCTGCAGTTGGACACTTTGCTTTGGAGGCGCTCTGCCATGTGAGGGCTGACGGCCTCTCTGGGGCGGGTGATGTTTTTGCAACGCGGGCGCCAGGTGTGTCGGTTGTGGGGGGAACAACTAGACAGCTTACGAAGGCCGGCTCCAGGCTGGGATCCTGTTTCGCTGCCACTTAGCGGCGTGGAGGGGGTTCTGGTTTGATGCCCACGTTAACATTAGCTCCTCATTGAGTAAGAGCTTTGTTTTCCTGGGGCCGTGATTCCGAATCTGCGGTTCAATTCGCCGGGTCTCTGGACAAACAGTCGCCGTGCTGGCCCCGATTTTCAAAGATGAAAAGCACCCGGTGCGAGGGAGGTGAGCTTGGTGTTTCATTATGAGAATATCTCCATGCTCAAGTCGGCTATAGTCCGCAAGGGACTTGTTGCCGGCACTGCTGTGTCTGGTAAACATCGTTCTGAAGAGGGACGTGTATTGCCTTCCTTTCCCTTCTTTCTTCGGATGAGAAGAGGAAAAGACAGCGGCTGCCTGAAGTGTTGGCCTGTATTGCTTTTCTCACGTTGTACAGTTTTCAGTGGTAGCCGCTTAGCTTGCTTCTGCGTTAGCTAGTGGTTAGCGTTAGCCGGGTTGAGCTAACTGTTAGGCAGTTAGCTGTTAGCTACGACGTTAGCTACCTGTTTTTTCGCTCGGCTGGGAACGTTAGCTTGATGCTATCAGTTAGCCTAGAGTTAGCTGTTAGCTTGTGTTACAACCATTGGCATTAGCCGTGAGAATAGCAGGCCCTGGCACTCTGACTACAACATCATCTTTGACAGAAGATGTAGTCGGGCCTGCACCATGACCGGCTGCAGGAGGGGGGCGACTCGCCGGAGCGAGGCTCCGGCAGTAGCTTCTTTTTGCTCCGCCAGCAAGAGGCCTTGGTGGACCAACCTGTGTTGCGGCCTTTCGTCCTGCGTTCGTTGGTGCAGGTAAGATGTCCATTGGACATTACCCCACTCTTCCTTCCTTCCCCTCCCGAATGTTTTGTTAATAACGATGTCTTTGTCTGCAAAACATATGTTGCTTTACTACATTGGAGATACGACATGTGCTGTGTGTGAATTATCTTGGTCGCTTTGTATAGCTTGGGTAGCGTTGGCCAAAGCTTGTGCTTTTCTCTCTACCTAGAAACAGCGTTGTTTTTTACGTGAGTAAAAATGAACTGTTTTTTTGTTGTTGTATGATGAGAAGTTGTGTGTGTTCATGTAACGTTTGACAACGTGGCTGAGCCCACAACTGGCTGGGTTACCCTACAATACTGTGCATAGTGGCATGTGATCGAGGGATGAGTCCCTCTCTCAGCTTGTGATGACAATAACAAGTGGCAAGGTTTTTTCACACATAAGCAGGCCTGTGCCTGTTCAAACAAGGTCTTCGGCTGTGCTGGCGTGCATGATGTAAAGCTTACTCTACACATTGGCGTCGTATCAGGGGTAAGGTGGTGAGGGGTGGTTTTCCCCGGTTCTCCCCTGGGCCCCTCCCCTCCCCTCAAACATGTGTCGTATAACCTATACAAAACCTAAGGTTTATTTGCAGCACAAGGAGGTTGCTAACTGGAAGGAGGAAAAAGAGAGCGATGGAAACATGGTCTTCTCAGTTGACTTAGTCAGATGAGAAATAAACGTGCAGGCCAGACAAACGGAACTATATTTCAACTCAACTGATTTATTTGCCAAAGGGTCAAGGGTCGATAAGGCATCAGTTGCACACAGGAATTATTCAGCATAATACATGATTGTACAGAAGGTTTGATGAGGTTAATCAAAATAGCCCAAAACACGGTGGCTTCCCTACATCAAGACATTGTTGCACATAAAATAGCAGTCATGTTTATCAATGGAATAGAGAATATTCTGAGCATTTCACATGAGTAGACCTGGTCAACAGATCGGAATCTGTACATGTTACTCTAACCAACAATAATGGGTCCATGATTCTACTCACATGAAACGGCAGCACATTTCTCTGGTGGTGTGGTGGGAGGCTCAGCCGGACCCCCCCTGGTGATGGGTAGGTGGGCTGGCCTGCCAACTAACTGTTCTGATCTCATACTTATAGGCTTAAATGACCTCTCTTATTTTTAAACCGGTTGAACCAATCACAAGTACCGGCCTTCTTTCAGTAAACAGAAGGGGGGGGGGGGGGGGCGCCGGTGGCCCCCGTCGGTGTCTTCTTGTTGGGGCTGGCCCCAACAGATCCTTGTCCTCGTGTGGGGGTTAGTGTCGATGGCCCCCGTCGGTGTGGCCTCTTGATGAGTACAGAGGAGAGCGCTTTTGATGACCCCCCTCCTTGGCTGCTCAAGTCTCCTCTGAATGAATCCAATACTTTAACCTTCCTTCTATATGGTTCATGCAATGACCTATAGATTTCTAATATCACCCAAGTACAGTCATTGCTTTCTAGGCTGATACCAGACATCATATGAGACTACACCAACCTTTATTTACCAGACTGAAACTCTGTAATATAACTGTGATACATATACCAGGATTCTTAATTCTAAATATCTATATAGATGTTTTTATTGGTTTCTAGAGTTGTCAATCCAATCAAAGCCAATCAAGTATCATGCTTTTTCATTTAACTTTGAAACATGTCCTTATTGATTAATGATCTTTAGTCCTGTCTTATACTATCAGAGCCAGTTATCTGGTATCTGCTGTCGCTGCTGAAATCTGCTAACAGTTGGGTGTGACTTTTCAGTTCCTTTGTTCTAGTGTTGAGTACCTCTGCTAGTGGGGGTTGAAATAACTGTTCCTGCTGTTATCTGATGCAACTGTCTCTAGAATCGTTCCTCATTTAGCCCTGCAACCCACTCTGCTGCTAAAAAGTATACAAGGCATAATATTATGGTTTTACTCTCGGCTTACCTTTTGATACTAAACAGTTGATTAATAGATAACTTTGTTTGTGAATTAGTGTCCATGACTAATCATCCTGTAAGTATATTCTGCTCTTCAACAAGTCTAAGCTGGTCTGCCCTGTGTTCAACCCAGCTGTCTCTGTAACACCAGTATCAGCTCCTTACTTTAGCACTGAAAATCCATTCTGCTGTTGAAAGGTACACCTGGCTTTTACATTATGGTTCTCTAATTATTCACACATATTAGTTATGAAATTCAAGGTCAATATTACCACACATGATTTTGTTTACAAGATGTGTGTTGATTCACTATGTTTTTGGGGATACGGTGTAATCCCTCAGCTTCTGCTGGGGTTGTGCTCTTGCTTAGAGAGAGGCAATTTTTTCTGAAAATTGTTTGGTCGCTGTCATGTGGACTTAGCAAGGCCTGTGACCAGTACTTAATCAAGGACTTGTGTCTTCTCTCATCATGAAAAACGGCGTTCCTCTTACAGTAGTGAGAGTGTACTTTTGCCCCTTTTTTTGTTGTGATGGAGGGTTGTGTGTATCGTTTTCACGTTTAAGATCCACAACTGGGTTAGGTGTTGGCCTACATAAGTTACATGTGTAAGCTCTTGTACCAGGGCCCTTGGCCCCTCTCTTGGTCTGTGTTTTTTCTTCCTTTAGGGTAAAGGTGTAAAAATTCAGGTGGCAGGGTCGCACATGAGCCTATGTGAAGCTGTTACCTTAAACAGGTATACATGCGCTTCATGTAGCACGCTATGACTGGTGTCATGGCTCTGCTTTGTCATTGCATCGTATCAGGGGTGAGGGGTCATGAGGGGGTGAACTGATAAACCCTCCCTCCCCTTTTTTCTGATTGGTCAGGGGGTTGGACCTCCTGTCCTTCGGGCTTCCTGTCACGCTGTTGGGTCAGCATGTCACAGGGTAGGGAGAGGGGGGGGGGGAGTTCCCTGGTCCCACACCATATTTGGGCAGGTGGGTCACGGAATTCCCCCCGCCATAGAGTACGTCACTGGGCGCGTTTCTATTGGTTGTGATATTTCCGTGAGTTCTTTTCAGGCTCCATGTTGTGGACCTCTGTTATTGTCAAGATGAGTTGTGTGGTGCGTGATAACTTAAAAAGATGTTCTGCGCTGCGCTTTGTTGCATATGTCTTGAGCTTGGTCACGTAGCTCAATGTTACATATATCTTTTCAATTATTACTCACGTGGGAAGTCTCTCTGGGGGTTCCCTGTCTCCTCTCTTTTATACAGGGCAGGGTTGACGGGGGTGTTTTCCCTCGGACGCGTCATATGGGACCCATATCTGTGTCTTGGCCAGCTTCCTGCCACTCTCCCAGGCGGCTTGGAGGGAACATTATCTGGGTTCTTGTTAGAATTACCATTGATATGTTTTGGGTCTCGACGTGTACATAGTGCTGGCGCTGGGTGCTTCTGTGTGGAACCACGCATGGGCTTGCGCGCCTTGGTTGTTCATCATTGAAACAGCGTTTTTATGGGGCAACTAGGATGGAGTTTGTCTCTTCCGAGCACCAGTGTACTAGGTTAGTCTCGATGAATTCTCGTTCATCTCTGGGGAGATAACGGAATAGATCAAAGCATTGGCGAAGGGGTCTCACGCTTTTGGGGTGGGCCACCGGGCGCAGTGCTTTTATGTTCTGACCGTCTTGGTGGCGCCCTCTGTGATGTTTTAGATCGACACGTGTACCTGCTCCCCTCTTAGGACTGGGGATGGTGGCGTGATAAGGACACAGGACTGGTGGAGGTATTGCCTTCATGTTTAACAAAAATTGGAGTGATCCAACGAATGTGAAGGAATTATCCAACCACTGCTCCCCAGAACTGGAATATATAACCATCAAGTGTCGTCCTTTCTTCCTCCCGAGGGAGTTAACGGCGATCGTCCTGGTCGGAGTGTATATTCCACCGCAAGCCAACAACAACGCCGCGCTCTCCAGACTCCACGACGAGGTAAATAGTATACAAGCGACGAACGTTAACGCCGCCATTTTAGTACTGGGAGATTTCAATAGCGCCAATCTGAGAAAGGTATTGCCTGATTTCTACCAGCATGTGACTTGCAACACCAGAGGCGGTAACATCCTAGATCACTGTTACACGCAATTTAAAGGTGGCTACAAGGCTCATTCTGATAGTGGCTTTGGCAAGTCAGATCACGCATCCATTTTCCTTACACCAAAGTACAGACAAAGAATTAAAAGTACTCCCGTAGTCTCGCGAGAGGTGCAGAAATGGGATGTGACGTCAGAGGATACGATCCGGTCAGTGTTTCACAACACAGACTGGATTGTATTCCGCGACACAGATAACATTAATGCCTACACGGAGACAGTGCTGGACTATGTCTGTACTAGGGTGAAAGAAACAATCCCCACTACCAAAATGAAAGTTTACCCAAATCAAAAACCCTGGGTAGACAAATCCGTCCGTGAAGCTCTGAGAGAGCGCACCAAAGCATACAATGACGGCCTAGTGGCAGGCAACATGAATGACCACAAGGTGGCGCAACACAACGTAAGGAGGACAGTGTCAGAGGCCAAACGGCGCTACAGGGATAAAATTGAACTCCAGTTTGAACAAGCTGACTCTAGAGCTATGTGGCAGGGGCTCAAAACGATGACAGACTACAAAGGCGCCTCCCTCAAACTGAACAGTGACATCTCCTTAGCAAACGACCTCAATACCTTCTATGCGAGGTTTGATGCTGGTAATAACAACACCAGCTCACAAGCCTCGGCAATGGGGGGGGGGGGGGTCGGCTGCTGATGGAGGCGCAGTGTTCAGGGTAACAGAGCATGAGGTGAGGCGGACCTTTAAAAAAGTGAATATCAGGAAGGCAGCAGGTCCGGACGGCATCCCCGGCCGCGTCCTAAAAGTCTGTGCCGACCAACTGGCCCCAGTATTCACTGACATATTTAACCTGTCCTTAGAACAGGCTGTCATCCCCACCTGCCTGAAGAAGTCCACTATTATCCCTGTACCCAAAAAATCCAAGCCTGCTTGCCTCAACGACTACCGCCCTGTAGCTCTCACCTCCATAGCCATGAAGTGCTTTGAGAAGCTAGTAAAGGGCTACATCTGCTCCTCCCTCCCCATCAACATGGACCCCCTGCAATTTGCATACCGCCCCAACAGGTCCACGGAGGACGCCATATCCCATGTGCTGCACACAGCAGCATCACACCTGGACAAGAGGCAGGGGAACTATGTGAGAATGCTATTCATCGACTACAGCTCGGCATTCAATACCATAGTCCCCTCCATACTCATAGCCAAGCTCAGGGACCTGGGCTTGGGCTATGACCTCTGCCAGAGGGTCTTGGACTTCCTGACTGGCAGACCCCAGGTGGTGAGAGCAGGCAACTGCACCTCCTCATCCATCACCCTCAACATAGGGGCCCCCCAGGGCTGTGTTCTGAGTCCCCTCCTCTACTCCCTGTACACACACGACTGTGTGGCTCAGCGGAGTAGCAATACAATCGTCAAATTTGCTGACGACACAGTGGTGGTGGGCCTGATCTCTGCCAACGACGAGAGGGCCTACCTGGAAGAGGTCAAGGTCCTGGCGGGATGGTGCCAGGAAAACAGCCTCTCCCTGAACGTCAGCAAAACAAAGGAGATGATTGTGGACTTCAGGAGGTCGGGGGTCAAGGACTACAGCCCCCTCAGCATCGACGGGGCACCGGTTGAGAGAGTCAACAGCTTCAAGTACCTCGGAGCCCACATATCCGAGGACTTGACATGGACCATACACATTAACAGTGTGGTGAAGAAGGCACGACAACGCCTCTACTTCCTCAGGCGCCTAAGGAAGTTCCAGGTCAGCCAGAAGATCCTTAAGAACTTCTACTCATGTACAATAGAGAGCATCTTGACCGGCAACATCACCTCCTGGTTTGGGAATAGCACTGCAAAAGACCAAAGCAGACTACAAAGAGTGACACGTTCAGCCGAACGCACAATTGGAGGGGGGCTCCCCACCCTCCAGAACATTTACTACAAGCGTTGCAAGGGGAAGGCTAAGAGAATTATTAAGGACTCGAGCCACCCGAACAACTGCCTCTTTGAACTGCTGCCGTCAGGCAAGCGATACAGGAGTCTCAAGGCGAGCACAGAAAGACTCAGAAGTAGCTTCTATCCCCAGGCCATCAGGCTGCTAAACGAACAATGAATGAACACTACACAACAACAACCACCAAACACACATAGCACACACATCCACACGCACACACTCACTTTAAACAAACACACTGTAGCACCCACTACACACACTTTATAGCACACACCCACTTTAAACAAACACACTGTAGCACCCACTCCCCACACTTTATATTTATGGATGAAGGATTGCACTACAACTCGTACACCTTACTGTAAATTGTACCTAAAATTGTACCTCATCCCATTTCTGCTTTGCACTAGATAGTACTGTACATTAGTACACTGCATAGTATTGTGTATTGTATATTATATGGTAACTCAGAACATTGTACATATGTCTATACCGAACAACTGTGACCTCATTTTCTTCTTCTAAATTCATGCTATATTATGTTATTATGTTATTTGATACTATCTTGTCTAGCACAGTCTCTGGAGCGTAACAGTAAGAAGCATTTTGTATGAAAGTATTCTGTACTTCTGTATGACAACTATTAAAGAACTTGAACTTGAACTTGACTGGTTCTGGTCGCGCCGGACCAGGTTAGTTAACCCGTTGTCCGCCGGGGCGCAGATCTGCTGTTCTGGTACCCTGAAGGACTTGTGCTTTTTCGGGGGAAAAATGCCGCCCCTCTCTTCTCCTGCTTGGCGGGGCTGGGAGGGGGTTGTTAAGGTGGTTCTTGTACCCCTCTGGCATCCCTGTGTACGTCCCAGGTCCGGACTCATTCTCGTCAACCTGTTGGCCTGGGTTAACCCCTTCTTGAGAAATGAAACACTTGTACTGCTGTATAGCCGGTGTATACCCGCAGTTGTGTTTTGGAGTTTTTTCTTGGGGGGGTTATAGGAACAACCGCCTCTTGTTAGGTGGTGGTTGGTTTCCAGGTGTGTTGGTAGCGGAGTTGACTCTCGGGTTAGGCCGGGCTTGACCCCGTCTGCCTGCGAGTGTGGCCCGCACCCTTCATGACATCTGCCAATCGTGTCAGCCTTCTCTGCCTCGGCCCCTCTACAGGGTCAGGTTTTTTTGTGGAGGCTGCGACATAGTGCACAGCATACCGAACGCCCCTTCCGCCAGGGTGCTCTTTTCAGCAGACCCCTTAGGCGCCTGTCTAGTCCACAGTGCTCCTAGCTCAGGTCGAGTACTTTTGACCTGTTGCCTGGATTGAGGGATCAACGTCTTTGGGGGTTGTCTCCCCGGTGCGCTGCCTGGTCCCGCTGTGGGGGTGTCCTCCCCGGTTCTGATGGTTGTGGGGTGCCTCAGCGGGTACATTTGTCGAGCTTCCGCTCTGCTCAGCTCCTGTGTTCCACTTAGAGCGCAGAGCATAAGCTATACGAAATATAACATACGGTTATCCTATAACCATAGTTATATGAGTATAGCGAGCGCTCTGCACTGGACTCACTGAGGACCCCGTGGTTTTCGCCTTCGGTGGTGATTTCGGTGGTGATATGTTATGATCCTAAATACTTGGCATATGGATTTACTTGGACTGGCCAAGAAGATGACCCGAGACCACAGTGCGTTTTGTGTTACGAGATCCTTTCTAACGAGAGCTTTAAACCAAGTAAATTACAGTGGCACTTGGAAACTAAGCATCCTGAATTTAAAACAGTGATTTGAAGCCCATCATCTGTAGCCACATAGAAGGGCTCATTGATACATTTTGGAATTATTTCCCCGAAAGAAAGAGCACGGTCAATTTGAACAACTGGATCCAAGATCCGTTCATTGCACATGACGCTCGCAACAACTACCCAGTGCTGTGTAATGCTGCGCTGAGAAAGCTTGTCCCGTTTGCATCAACATACCTCTGTGAAGCGGGATTCTCGGCTCTGACATTAATAAAAAATAAATGCAGATCTCGCCTCAGAGTAGAAGCGGATCTGCACCACTTTCTCAGCACAACGCAGCCACGTATCATGGAACTATGTTCAAATGTACAAGCACACCCTTCCCATTAAGTCTCGTTTTTGTTTATTCTTGAAAAGCGCATGTGAACGCGGATTTTTTTTTTTAAATATGCCTTGATCGTTTTATAAATGTGTATACAGAAACAATTCCATTTGATAATATTCATTCATTTCATTAATAACATTCTTGTCATTCTTGTAATTCCTACACTACACCGTTACAATGATATATAAAATATCATATTATATTATATACTCATTCAATATGCACATGACAGAAAATATTATATGCCATATAATATTTTCTGTCATGTGCATATTGAATGGGTATTATTAATCTACTATTACTACTAATACTAGCCGAGAGTAGGTCAAATTTGGGCTGGTAGCTCTCGGCTAGGTGGCAAATTAAAAAGTAGATCTTGGTTCAAAAAAGGTTGGGCACCCCTAATGTAGAAGGTCGGCTTGTTCTGACTTCCACCTGCAGCTCCACTTTTCTTGTTAAATTAAATGTAACAATCAAATTCAATGTAACTATCGATAACGTTAGCTAGCTATTTTTGGATCTCGAGGAACCAATATTATATGACAGCCCCGCCTCCATTCGCTAACCAACCAATCAATGCTGTGCAACATCCACGCAAACCGTTGTGTTGCAGTCGCTAGTTAGATTTTTGTGATAGGTACGCAACACCCTCTGCAACCCACTCTGCGACGGTTGCAGATGTCGCAGAGCCCATGTTGTGTTGCTGTTGCGTTGTTGACGCTCGAGCATGTAGAGCCCTTAACAAAGAGATTAGCGAAGGCAGGCGGCTGTGTTCTGCAGGCACAGCTGTAATGAGACTACATGGTTAAACGGACACGACTGTGATGAAGAGTGGTGATTAGCCAACAAAGCTCCAACGCAACCGTGTTTATTGAGAGGTAGCAAAAGTGTTGCTCA